>NW_026042994.1:0-66850 GCF_023856365.1 Brienomyrus brachyistius | reverse complement strand
ATACTGCGGAATTACCGTGTAGGACAGTATTTCTCAATCTGGTCCGGGCTCCAGAGCTGAGAGGGTGCAAAAACGTAGACTGTCTGGTAGGGAGCTGGAGGGAGCAAAAACGTGGATCATCTGTGTGTCGCCGAGGACCGGATTGGGAAACACTGATGTATGAGAACCAATGCCAGTTAAAGTAGCAAAATGCCTTCCACCCGCCTTGTCCCTGACATGTTAAATCACAAAGCACCTTTGTCACGCTGCTTCTGAATAGTTTCAAATGACAGCATCTCCTTTTTGCTAGACTCCGTACTTCTGGAGCTCTCAGCAGTGGCCAGCCTCCGAGCTAGATTACGGTGATTACCAATTATTAATCATGTGCTCGCCTATTACATCATTACTTCCCTTTACTAGAATAATAGAAAAACACAGTTTCTTGCCATGTCTTTCTTTTGCTCTTCTAAAGCGATTTATTTGACTAAGAAGAATATCAGAAAGCAAGGGCAGCTGATAGACTATGAAAAGGTAAGAGAAAATTTTTATTTATGTACATTTCAATGCTATTCTTATTCGCTGGTCTGAAGCATTGCTTGATGAGATCATGTGATAGCTGAATGCTCATGGGAGTTTTACTTACACAAAATATTATGAGGGTAGAAGGAAAAATGATTGGTTCAGAGAGATAACCAATTAGATTGTACATGAGGTGGATCCGAGCAACTAGAGGAGGCAGGAGCAACCAATCAGATGTCTTGGTCCTGCCTCCTCTGCAATCTGATTGGTTATCTATCCGAACCAATCATTTTCCTTCTGCCCTCAGAACATTTTTGTGTAAGAAAACCTCCCACCAATTATGCACATAGTAGGATCGCACATAGACATCCACCAACTTGCCGCCATGTTGCGTCAGGGTCAACGCATTTTAGGTTCTCATCAGTAAGAGGGTTTGTGAATCCGACACTGCCAGCTGATATCCTGGGAGGGGTTCGGCCTGTGAGTCATAACGTGAACCCATGCAGCAACGCAGCCAGCCGTGCGACCTGGCAATGTCGCATTTAAACATCGTCTCCGCAGGACAGCTACAACATGTTGCACAAACGGATCAACCACACCTGGGACTTCGTGGTGATGCAGGCGAAGGAGCAGCTCAGGTAAACCCCACCCCAGCCCGGGAATACTGTCGCATCGAGCTATGAAATCAATTTCATAAATGCACACAAGGGGGACAGATGAGAATGGATGAATAAATCTCGTATTAGAGGATGATGATGTTACCTAAATTAAAAAGTAACATGGTGTGTGGGTCATAATTTCCCTCCTATCTGTTTAAATCAGACCTCAGCCTAAACACTAGAGTCGGAAATCCATTTCTAAGTGAAAAAGGAAACAGAAAAATGAAAACCCTACCTTGCAGTTCAGTGATTACCGCTATATGCTAATTACCCAGTATGCTTTCTGACTCTCCATCGACTGCTCTGCTCCTACCAGGGCAGCCAAACAGAGGCGCAAGGCGGACCGCATCGTGCTGGAATGTCAGGAACAGGCCTACTGGCTCGTCAACAGACCGCCAGTAAGCACCTCCCCCGAAACCCCTGACTCCCTACATCTGCCCCGGCGAAAACCCAGTATGCTGTGATTAGAGTAAAGCACACACTGGGTAAACCTGAACTCAATGCACCTTGGCAGCTCGAATATCGCCTCAGGCTGGGGGCGATTCTAGGATTTTTTTGAGGTTGTGGGGCAGAGTGGTGGCTCTGGGCCTAGGGATCTGTGCAAGCAAGTGGAAGGTTGTTGGTTCAAATCCTGTGAATGCCCAGAGTGATTCTACTCCGTTGGGCCTTTCAGCAAGGGCCTTAACCTGCAATTGCTTTGTCCTGGGTATGGACATTAATCTACATGCAGGCCTGTTAGGAGATCCTTCAACTTACAGGGGAAACTTGGCAGATTGGCAGGAAGGCATAGGCAGGGTCCCATTCCCCCACAGAGAGCTGGGGGTTGTGCAGTTCTCTCCCACGACAACGGGTTTGTTCAATGAAGGAAGGCAAAGGAAACATCTGTAAGGACATATGGAACATTTCCGGTATAATTTTCGATCTCCGTCATCTCCAGAGCATTGAGCTCAGCAAAATTCACGGGGGGGGGGGGGGGGGGGGAGTTTTATCTTCGTTAAGTAAGACACACAGAGTGTCTCCATGCATACTTTGTGGGGGAGGAATATATCACTTCAGGCCTGATAACCCACTACTGCTTCAGTGTGATCATGAAATATTTACTTAGCTGGGAAGAAGCCTATGTTCTGTGGGACGAGAGCTTTCAGAAGACAGACAGGACAGCAGGCTGCGGGAATGAGCAACTGCACCCTCGCTGAGTGTAATTTGGAGTTCATGAATAACACAGGAGAGTGGAGAATGAAAGTGTGGGACAGGAGCAGAGTGTGGTGTGTATCTGGCTTAATCCCGGCCGTCACTAGGGCCCCTTTCTGCTGGGTGCGCAGCATCTCTCAGGGCTAATAAGCATCAGCGTTTATGTGGGCCATTATCCCCATCCGGGGCGGCATCAGGAGGTGGGAATGGCAGCCACGCAGCTGCGGATCACATCCTAAATTCAGCTTATTTTGCAGATGTACCTTTTATTGAGACTAGAGCAGTTGGGGTTTAGGGACTTCTCTCAGGGGTCCAGTGGTGATGTCACTCTGCTGACTGTGGGATTTAAACCGGCAACCTTCCAGTCATAGGCGGCGACTGCCAACCCGCTCAGCCACACACCACCTTCATTGATGAAACCCACCGTTTTGACGCCAATTAGACGGAAACACAGTTGAGCCAAAAACCACGCAGCGTAGGGCCCCCCAGTCAGGTGCTGCTCGTGTTTAAAAGGCAGGGACGCTCTGCACTCTGGTACGGCCAGGTGGACGGGGGAAGCTGGGGGGGGGGGGGGGGATTAAAACCAGCAAATGACCAAAATGGCCGCTTCCTGCCTCCTTTCTCTTTGCCCGAGAAACACGAGACGCATCGCTAAGACTGGTGATGCTTGGATCTGGGAGAGAGGAGTGCGAAGGGACTGGGAGACGGCCTGAAGCTAAAATGCAGACATGCTGTGTTTGCGTCTCCCCCCCCACCACCCCCCACTTGTTGGGCCTTTTAAACGAGCTGGAAGAGGATCCCACCTCCGGAATACCGGATCCCATTATCTGACCTCTATTCCTGCGGCTCAGGCTTAATGCTGCATGTTAGCGGAGAGATAATGGATGTAATTGCAAATAGCAGCGTAATAATTTGCCAAATAGTCTCTCTGCTGTTAAGTCCTGAGCTGATCTGAAGCACTTTAATTGGGATTTAAGGAAACCATGTTTAATCAGATTGCATTCAGTATCGACATTTGGTTAGTTTATTCTGTAAAGCAGGGTACCCCAGTCCTGATCATGGATACTGTGTCACCGACTGGCCCTCCAGGACCGAATGGTCCTTTTGGAAAGCTGTCACACTGTCCCCTACTGGGCAGTGTCGCCATGGGCTGTACCCAGTGGCATCATGGGAAATGTGACCAGTAGTGCTAAGGGGTATTAATGCAGCGTTAGACCGGCGTCAGTCTGCTTGAGAGAAACGAGCTCACTCTTCATCTGAAGTTCAGCTAAGGATTTCTCACCCTCTGATTTTCTGCAGCCGGGAACATTCAGCGTTCAAGAACAAGGCCCTGAGCGAAGGAACCGGCACAACTCCCGAGTCCAGCTGGTCTGAGCTTTTTATTAAGCATATACATTTTTTCCGTAATGCCAGTACCTGCTGTTTATCGCCTCTGTCAGTCACAGGACCGGATCCGGCAAACAAGAGAGCGCTCGGGCCTAGATAAGATCAAAGTCATGAAGAAAAAATATGTATATTAATATCTATATATATATGGCAGCTATAGGCAGAATAGGCTGTTGCCTTGGGCCCCCAAATTACCCAAGGAAGTGAAGTGATAATCAGTGTTTTTGGTGGGAGGGCATCCGAGGGAAGCTCGTGTGTGGAGTGACAGCACTTCGTTGGTGCTCATCTTTCTGTCTCACTTCTTCCTCACTTCCTGCTCTCGTTTTCCATGCTAACGTAAGTACGTCAGCAGTCCCACAATACATACTCGTAATAGTGCTATATTATTCATGGTTTCTAGACTGGAATGTCTGCTTAGTAAAGCCAGGAGCTGAGTGTGAGCAGAATTCCTACTGTCTGATTCCTTGCATGTGATTCGCTCGTGGGAGTTTTACCCTCACAAAAATGTTCTGAGGGCAGAAGGAAAAATGATTGGTTCAGAGAGATAACCAATTAGATTGTAGAGGAGGTGGGTCTAAGGAACTAGAGGAGGCAGGAACAAGACATCTGATTGGTTGACCCCCCCCCCTCCTCTAGTTGCCTGTATCCACCACTTCTACAGTCTGATTGGTTATCTCTCTGAACCAATGAACCTTGTGCCCTCAGAACATTTTTGCGCAAGTAAAACTCCCATAAACATGTGGCTTATATCATGTTAGAGACGGTTTTGTTTCTTCCTTCTTTACAGAACAGAACGCGGACTACTACAAAAGAGAGGTAAGCCTGAAAGAATTTAGAGTGAACCTATTTCAGCTGATGGGATGGTTGCCAAGAACAACCAAAGAGGGTGATTAAGTGGGCTCTTAAGAATGCTGTCATAAGAAAATTGCTTCGGAAGGATCTACATCTGTGTTGTCGTTTTCTTTTGTTGGCTCTCAGATATTGACAAATTCTGTTTAAAGGTACAACAGCATGGCTCTTATCAGGGCTTGAGATGTGTACCATGCTGTGCCTTTTTTCTGACTCTTATATTCCCCGTGTGATTTTTCATGGCTCCCGACACCAGATTGAACACATCAGGAATCCCTGGGCCGCTCGAGGGTCAAGTCCTCCATCTGCCTGGAAAGGTTGGATAACAGCCTCCCCCCACCTACCCCCCCCCAACACCTGTGATTCAGCCTCAGTCCCAGCATAGCTGGGGGACCACTGGTTTCGACACCAGTCCACATTAGTCCCTAACTGGGGGATATCTCTGGGTATTCTGTATACTGTGCCTCTGATTGGTGGGGGGGGGGATCTATTTCATGTTAATTCTGACAAAAATGCTGGGGACTGCTCTTTGTGAAAATCTAACCTCGTTATTTCGTTCTTTCGTCCATCTGCCCAATCCATCTTTCACCATAAATCTCAGAGTCACACATATCCTGGATTAATGATGCCTAACTAATATTGAAACCGGTTGACTATTAAACTGAATTGAACTGTATTTAACTGCAAATAATTACTTAATATTGATCAGAAGGTCGCCGGTTCAAGCCTGGCTTCAGCACACTTGTGGGTCCTTGAACAAGGCCCTTAACCCCCAGGTTCCTGGGAGCCTCTACGGGCAGCTGCCCTTTGCTACCAAGCTTTCTCTCACCTATGGAGAGCAAGATGGAGGAGATGAAAAGAGAATTTCCTTATAGGGTTCAATGACGTATAATCATTTCGTCACCATTTCGAGCTCCAGATTTGCTGGAATATGCCAGCATTGAACCTGAATATTTGATGACTTGCAAGGATTATAGAAAGTAGGACTAAAACTGGGAATGGCTGGTCTTCTGTGTTCAGCTTCCTTAAGTCAGCGAGCAGTACCTGAACCATGACCCCATGATGCAAGGCTGCCCCCCCAGCAACCCCTGGATAACAGATGACACGGCACTCTGGACGCTGAATGCCGACATGTGAGTGTGCGTTACCGCGCCCCATCCTGCCTCTTCAGGGCCCACACCCCCAGAGGTGACTGTCGTCTCTTCACTTCCACGCCTCCTGGTGCAGGGTGGAGACACCCACCAAGCTGCGGGTGGAACGATGGGGTTCGGCTTCACGGAGCTCCTTAGGGACCCTCTGGGACGGTGCAAGTTCAGGGAGTACCTGGAGAAGGAGTTCAGTGGTGAGCAGCAGGTAGACCCCCCCGCCCAAGTAGATCAGCTTCATGGAGGCATCGTCAGCAAGTAAGAATCATATTCATTATTTGATCACTGCGGGCCTATTTGGGCAGTGTGTGACTCAGCAGATTGGGATTCATTGCAGGAGGTCATCAGCTCAAATCCCAGAGTCAGCTGAGTGACCTCACTATTGGGCCGTCGATCAGTTACTCCAGGGGACTGACTGACCCTGCCCTCTCAAAAAAAAAAAAAAAATAGGATCTAGCATCTGCTAAATTAATAATCATGATCCCTCTATGAAAGGCAATTCTCCTCCATATTGGCATCGTGATGAGCGCCTCCTGCAGGTAGCTGATGCATGCGCTGTTTCATTCACAGTGGAGAACCTCTGTTTCTGGGAGGCCTGTGAGGACATCCGGCACGGCGAGAGCGCTACGATCCCGCAGAAGGTGGAAGAGGTCTACAAGTGAGTGCGACCTTGTGGCCCAGTGGGACAGTTTGCATCCCAGTTGAATTTAGAGCAGGCCCTGATGTGGCACTTGCTTACTCCCCAGTGGGACTGCAAAGCTCAGGCTCATCACTTCCTTCCCCCCAGGCAGTTCCTGGCCCCGGGAGCCAGCAAGTGGGTAAACGTGGACAGCAAGACCATGGAGAAGACCCTGCAGGGCATGAAAAGCCCACATCGTTTTGTCCTGGATGACGCCAGATGCACATCTATTTCCTGATGAAGAAGGTAGGAGCATTAACTGTGCACAGCCATGAAAGTGGATGATCAGCTTCATTAAAACGGGCTCTCGGCCTCTCCTCTCACCCTCAGGACTCCTACGGCCCGCTATTTAAAGTCCGATCTCTACAAAAACATGCTGGCTAGAGCCATAGAACCACAAGAGACCAAAAAAAGGTAAAACTATTATCTTCTATAAAAGGGGTCTTTCTGTAATATATTCCATGTAATTTATATAAGGGGATAAGACTCATATTGGTGTGGGATACACACAGGTTCTGTTTCTGGGGTTGTTAACGATTAATTCCAGGGATTTTTGGGCTTAGTGTGAACTGCTGGCTTCAGCTTAGCTTCGTCACTAAGACTACACAGAGTTCTGTAATGTTAATTGCTTTTGCGTCCCCTGTGATGCTCTCCAGTTTCTGTTTGTAATTCCACGGTAGTCAAGGATTTTCCAACATGGCTGACTTAGAAAAGGCAGTGCCACAAGTGTTAGCGGAACGCTAACATGTTCTCCTTCCCATCATGCCCCAGTGTCTTTCCCTTTGTGAGACGCCAGCGGCACTCCAGCCGTAACCCTGCCCTTTTCGCCCAGGCCTTAGAGGACAACGGCAAGACCAAGTCCCTGGGGTCACCAGCAAGTCCCACAGCAGCCTGCTCTTCCTAACACTGCCTCCTGGGGGGGGGATGCACTCTGAGCTCACTGCTGCCCCCACGAGGCTGTTTGGGGGCGGTGCTCTGCTGCTCTATTTGACGCAGTCTTCCAGGATTTTTAACTTCGGATGTATTTTTATTATAGTGTCATGTTAAATAAGAACAGACTAAATTATGGTTTAGATCAGAAGTGAGAAAAGTCCTGTGTCTCTATATATAGGAAAAGTTTATTTCATTAGTAACAGACAAACCATAGTTGAGCCAAATATTGCCTTATTACTAAGTAATAAACATCTGCATACAACTTTCACTGAAACAATGGTTGTAATAGATAAATAGCCATTTAAAACTTGGCATTTAGCTCAGTGCTTATAATGTGGATTGTGTCCCATATTCCAGATCAAAACTGTGCAGTTTCGAACCTGCATCATGTCTGCTTCAGATTCCAGCAGCTTCTCTCATCCTTTGTTCATTTACTTCTTCAGCATTTCTCAATAAATTAAGCAAGTTTTTAATTCACCTTTAGTGGATTCTGTCACTTAAATACCAAAATAGAATAAACACAGGTGTCGTACTTTTCAACCATTTTTCTTTTGGCTTATAACGGCATGTGCTACTCTGAGATCACTGACCTGCTGGAGATGTGGTTCGGAACAGCAGGTGACCTCGAGTTCTTTTTTTTTTCCTCCGTGGAGGGAATCAAACAACAAAAGAGATTAGCCAGAGATCCACCCTGCACGGACCTTGCTGGTATGATGGGAACGGGACCTAGATTTACTGGAAGCACAAAGAGAGCAAACTAAATTCTGCCCAACAGACAGGCGGAACAAATCGCTACAAAAGGTTTCAGTCACCTGTCTCCCCTGCCAGGACAGCACCTCCCTCCCACAGCGCACCAACAATACATTATACTATTATACCGGTGTCTGGAAAAGTATTGGAATCCTACTTAGTGTTTTAAAAAGCAGCACATTTCTAAATTATCTATATCCCAGTCCCTGAAAGCTATAACTAAAGATTACTGAGGGTAAGATGAATCTCTGCTGCATCTCATAAGTTCATTAAAAAATCGAAACTTCCTTTCTTTTCAGAACTGAATTTTCTGCCATGTTGGTCTTTAAAATTGTCCATTCGGCTCCAACAAGCTTTCGAACTCCAGTTTGGAATGAAATATTGGGCTGCGAATGTGAAGTAGACAGGGTCATGGTGAGGAATGCGTCAGGAATATGGGGCGTGTCTGGAAGTCTGTGTCCATCACCAAAGCCTGTGATATTCATTATTGGCGGTTGTTTATTGGCTGCTAAGGCTCACAATGGAAGCTCAATACTAAGTGTTTTGAATTACTGAAGTTTGCATGTTGACGGAGGCCGGGATGGATGGATGGATGGATAGATAAATGTTTAATAATACATGCAGTACAAGTGTCAAACTAACTTTACCAGACAAGCCCATTAAAACGAGGCTCTCAGTTTCTCTTGAAATTCTTATGTAAAAAAAAAAAAAAATAATAATAATAAACTACTTTGCATGTTACTTTTTAATAGATTTCCTTTTTAAAAAATTAAATCTGACTACGCAAATCCTTCAACTCCTACACTACCCATCAAGGCAATCCTCAGGATTCCAGCAGCACAGAGTTAACTGATGTTCTGCGCGGTTTCTTAAAAATGCATGAAACTCGCGAGATAAAAATAAAACAACCGCAACAGAGAATACTGAAATTCCGTCTTCATATTACTGAAACATACAGGATTAAGAGACAACATGAAGTTGGGAAAGGGATTGGTGGGGGGTGGGGGGTGGGATTAAAGGCACTGTCAGCATAACATCATAAAGACGGCACCGATGTCCATTTGCCATGGATTATGTTGTATTCTGCGACTAAAAAGGACCCATAATCTGATTAAGTTCACATCAGACTAATGAGTGAATCTTCTCTGACAGGCATTACTGACGCATAGGCCCGCCATCCAGAGCTGCATTAGTGCGTTATGGGTTTCTAAGGCCCACCTTAACACAGCAGGGAAACACGTGCTGCTTAGTACGCTATTTCTCGGATCTGTAACATCGTAAGGTCACAGTACAACGTCGTGTCTTTCTGCAACTTTATAGCAGGGCTGAACAGCCAGGTGGCATTTTGGGCATTTTCAAGGTGAGCCGATGGGTAGGCGAGCCGGCAAAAATCTTGGGAACCCCCCCCCCCTTTCCCAGTCAGCAAAATTTATTGCACAGCAAAAGTTATGGAGACCCCAGCTCTGTAAAATTTACTGTGGGAGTCCAAGGAAACTTTAAAAACACAATATCTCAATCTCCGGAGTCCTTTTAAACCTAAAAAATATACAAAGAAATCTATGCTGTGATTCTGCTAGAGAATTTGGGCCCCATGAATGCATATCATATTGGGCCACAAACCCACACCAATGCAGTTATGTTCCAAGTTTTTTACTGTCCTAATCTCCCCCCCTTAACTGCGCCCCAGACTTGATGTTCCACGTTACAATTTCAACAAATGTTGTGTGTTAAAAAAAAAATTAAATTGTGCACCAAAATTTTTTAACATGAAAGCAAGCATTAATAAAACTTAATCAAATGTTGATTTTTTTTTTTTATATATAGAATTTCTCATTGTTTTGCTGATATCTGGGAAAACTGGGGTTCATGGATCGGGATGGAAAGGCATGTTCAACGCACATTTTTTTTTAAATATTGATTTCCAGCAACTAATAAGCAAATCGAGGGAAATCTGCAAGGTACAAATCTGCAAGGTACAACAGAACCGTTCATCTCATTTCTACCCCGTCAAATCGCGTCCCAGGCTTTCTGGACCTCCCACTGAAATGCATTCAGCGACATCCACCTAAACAATTGCATTACCCCGGCAACGGGACTGCAGTAATCTCATTTAGTCTGAGAATTTGTGTGTCAGAAGGTAGAAAATTAGGATACGGACACGTTGCTCAAAGAGTGCCACGGAGTCACCAGCAGTATCATCAAACACGCCATTTAATACAATAATTTTTTTATCATTGTTTGTATAAATACAAATGATTCTTATTAAACAGCATGACTGACTCGTGCAATACAAATAGGCATATGCATCAAAACCTTTATTAGATTTCAGAAATCACAGAAGAAAATCAAGCTTGGCAAAATAAAAATTATGCAAAATTATCCAGTATATTTCAGCCGTTTCTATAAATGTACGCTAAGGTGGTACTTGCCAACGCCGAAACAATTCTCTCATCCAGTCACAGTGCTCTTTAAAATGGAGATACTTTAATTTATTTAAGGTTGAGTTAAAACACGACATTTAATATTCAGAATAAAATCAAAATCTGATAAGGGATTCACATCGTTTACCGTTTAACTGGTATGTCCATTTTCGATAGGCTTGTTGGGTGGGTAAAAACCCTATTTAACTGATCAGGGTCACTTAGGCAAGTTCACCTTAATTAAAAACAAAATGAACTAAACAGCACATAACTAGTCAAAGTGTAAACTCTGCTGTTGGCAAAAACTGTACGGCTGGACCCCCAAGGGCACCAGCGACTGTAGGGCCTTGCTTGGCCAGTAGGGGGCCCCCTTGCACGTGACATTGCAAGGATTTGTAAGTTGTAGGGAGCAGATGGGAAACGAGGTGGGGTAAGAAGCATTTAAAGTGCGGAGCCACATACAGCCATGGGGGTGGGTTTGGGTTTCTAGCACAGCCTGCAAAGACCAGAATAAGTTCCTTTCCTCAACACACTAGCGCCCCCTTGGCCAAACACGACCCATGGTCACCTTGCAAATCATTAAGCTGCCCTGAACCCCACTCTGCTTTCAGTAAGTGCCATTTAAAACAATGATATACACACATTTTCAGGAGAGCACCTGTGAAGTCACCCCCCCACACACACACACACACACTACTGGCATTGTTTGGCACCCGACCCATGTAAACCTGACCCCGATTTGCATAATTTATTCAGGATATATCAGAAACCAGGGTTTCTGCCACCTAGAGGCTGTACGGCGCAACAAGAGACAAATCGCCATCAAAAACACAGGACCTGGAGAATCACCCGGGGTGGGGGGGGATACATACTGTCACGTACTGGCGTGGGTGGGGGAGGACGCAGGCAGTGTGGCAGTCAGCCAATGGGCGAATTCACGAGAAAAAACACTGTATGTTAAAAACCGCTAGCATCCAGCATGAGAGAAAAAGGTCAAAGCGAGTCAGGGTTTTTCCCGGGGGGGGGGGGGGGGGGGCAGGGTTGGGTCTTACCTACACTGGCCATGGGAGGGGTGGGAGGCATTGGTTAATGGTACAATGTGCAAGACAATTATCTGGGAGAGGAAAATTAACTTCCCCTAAAGTAAAACTAAAGTCACAAGAAAACTGTGGTACCCTCTGTCAATAGACCACACTCAAAAAACTCTGAGTAAAAGAGGAACGTTATTGGCCTGGCTAATCTCTCTCTCTCTCTCTCTCTCTCTCTCTCTCTCACACACACAGCTTGAAATGCTTTTTACACATTTACACTAATGTATATCACAATGCTACCAAAGCTTTGCAAATGACCACAGAGCGGGACTGACACCCAAGTGTGTGTAGAACCACACACACACACACACACACCACACACACACACACACACTCACTCTCTCTCTGAAGTGCTTTAAAACATAACGGATAAATTATTTATGTGCAAACTGGGAGGGGGCAACAAAAAGTCGCAAAACACACATGGAATCGATCCCCTCCCCCATCACAACCAACCCTCGGTGAACGAAACCAGAAAGTCAGTCATTGGCATCCCGGGTTCCGGACTTTGCTGAAATGCACGACCGGTGCGGGTTCTGGCGGGGGCTGACTGGGGGCAGGGGGGGTTGGCCTGGTGAGCAGCGCGGCAGTCGCCTTCCACGCATCACGTCTGTGCCAGCTGCAGCTCCTCCAGGCCGTCTTTGCCCAGGTGGTAACGGGCCAGGTCCTTCCGCGTCACCAGTCCCACCACCTGGGCACCGGGAACATGATTGGTACGTAGAACAGGGCATAGATAGCTGGTTATGTTATGAGGGAGGGGTGGGAGTAGCACAGGAAACCAGGGTGATAACCTTGATCTAGATGGATGCCCAACGGCCACTGGCTGAAAACCGATGCAGTAATTTTCGAATTTTACAATGAGAATGGAGATATGTGCTGGAGATGACGAAGGCCTGAGGACCTCGCAAGGCAGACGCACCTGGTTGTCACTGTCCACCACAATGAGGTGCCGCAGACCAAGGGCCCTGAACAGCTTGAAGACACGAGGAAGCGACGTCTCCTGAAAAAGAGGCAGAAGAACACAGTCGCAGAACATGACTGTTTAGTCAAATGTGTCTCTGGTTCTCAAGGACCAAGACCAAGGCTGAGACTGAGACTAGTACCTGCGTGACAGTGTAGGGGGTGGGATTCATGAACTCCGTCAGGTCATCATGCACTCCCTCTCGTCTTGGGACACATGGATGGACTGGATCGGAGGGAAGCGAGGGTAGGCATCCCGGAAGTCCTTCAGCTGCAGTTTGCGCAGATTGAGACGAGAACGAGCCCGTTCCACAAACACCTGGTTGAAAAGAGTACACCGGTCACAACGTGGATGAGCACACTTCTCATTGGCTTGCTGCACTGACATTCGCAACCGTGTACGCAGTAAACAGACCCCTCATTGGTCAATCGCACTGTCATTCACAGGCATGCATATACACCAAGCACCCTGATAGGTGTTAGTGTGGACAGACATGCTCCTTATTCAGCTGACCTCTGCAGGAACCTTAGGTCACACTCACCTTGTGTTTCAGGAGCACGATAAGCTGGGAACGCAGGATTAAGCCACAGATTTTCCCTGGCTAAGAGCACAAAATTCAGATTAGCAAAGCCCCAAAGTACATCATGTGACAAATCTCCAGGAAAACAAAATCACCCCTAGTGGGAGGGACATACCTCACAGCCATCACTCAACCCGGAGACTACAGGGAACCCGTTGTGATTGGTCGAGGTGTTGCTGAGCACATCCACAATAGTGCCCACTTTCTCCACCAGGTTGAAGCAGGTTACTGGAGAGCTCATAACCTCCCTGAATGGACAGACACACCAAACCTGAATATACAGTGAGAATGAAGCACCAATGTCTTGCTAAAGGCGTGTACTGGGCTCATTGAAGCATTAGCAGGGAAAATCCTGTAGGGGGCAATATACCTGGCAGTCAGGGAGTGGGAGGTGGCTGGGGCATCCCAGTGCAGGAAGGGCACACTCTGCAGCTTGATGTGGATGTCGTATAGCCCCTGTGGGAAAATTCGAGTCACTCAGAAGAGCTTAGGATCACATCTGCACAACATTCACAAGCTGCCACCCCTTGAAGTTTTACTTCCTCTAAGCAGATTTGCTGGCACATTGAGGAACAGAGAAGCGAAACGAGCTGTCACAGCATGATGTGCCACCTTAAGTTAGACAGCTGTGCAAAAACAACGGAAGGGTTCTCAAAATCAGTCACTGGAAGGACAGATGAAAAAAAGATGGCGTCAGACTGGTGGCTAGCTGCACCACCCACACCAAAAGCAAACATGAGACCGGAGCAGTTAACGAAACACGACTGGCCCGATTCCAAGTTCTGCACGGTCTGAAAGGCGATGAGCTCATCACTCACTGACAGGCTCACACATAATGCCAAATGGACCAACCCGCTCCAACCCGAAACGTCAACACTGACCTCCACGAAATAATCGCCCACGATCTTCGCCGTCATCAGAACCAGCATTATGGGTAGGCCGTAGGTGACATTTCCGGTGGCTTCCACCATGATGACAGTCAGGCTGAGGGTCATCCTCACGATCCCACCTGGCAAAGACCTTCGTAAACAGACGCAAACCCGAAGCCTCATGTGCCTCCATGCACCTCTAGACGAGCTCTGAAAAGCAGGCTGACCGCGGACGGACACTCACCAAGCTGGGCGGCGGCTCCAATCAGAGCGTACTTCCCAGGGTCGGCCAAGGTCTGTCAAACGAAACGCCACAAATCATAAAACATGCTCATTCAAAAACTTCGAGGGGGCTTTACTTCCAACAAACATTATGTTAAACTACATCTATGCCGACATGACGCTGGGCGGCCCAGGAAATCGATACAGCACTAACCAATAGGGCACCTTCAAAGAGTCACGTGACTGCTTAAAGAGTAAATCTGATTGGACAACAAAGAGGAAATCAATCTAAAGCGGGTGTTGAAGGAGGCCCTCTGACTTCTAAAGACCCCGTTCAATTTCCTTAATATATCAAAACCTGCAGCGTTTCCATTAAAGTTCTGCACAAACAAGCAAATTTGTTGACAAAGTGAAATTGCATAAAGGGTGTTTCCATTAAGTAACATCATGGAAACAACACCTGCAATTTATGATTCCGTGCCTCAACATGGATTGAGCTTTTCATGAGATACGAGCTCTAGAACCAAGTCATCGTGTCCTACACAGCAACAAGTTCGCAAAATCGGCTTCCATTTCAGTTTTGCGAATCGCCACAAAAACCACTTCAATCAAACTGAAAGCGTTTGAGGGCTTGTCCTCCTGAAATATAATCGTACCCATTAACGGATTTTCAGTTTTGCTTCTTCAAAATGTGCAAAAAAATCAAGGTCAGTGGAAAACGTCGCCACTGTGAGGTTTCTCTCTGCTGAGGGAAGAGTTCTGCTATCGTGACGGCCCCTCCTCCGCCAGCGGACCACGCCGCCTCACCGGCTATACGGCGCTTCCCCAGGAACGGCGACCCGTCCTGATGTACCTGTATGGAATTGTGCGGCGTAATGGAGGCCAGCAAAATGCCAAAGAGCCGCCCCCAGGTGGCGCCGATGAGCAGCGAGGGGATGAAGACCCCGGCGGACACAGTCAGGCCGTATGTCCAGCAGGCCAGGAAGAAGTAGGTGATGGTGAAGATTCCCAGGGTCACGGGATTGTAGGAACCTGCCGGGGGGGGGGGGGGGGTGGTGGTGGTGGAATTCATCACCTAAGTCAGTGTTTCCCACGTTTTTGCTAAAATGTTGATCATGTAGTTGATCCCCAAGAACGCTAATCTAGCGAAACCAGCTAGTTTTACTTGATTCACCCTTGTAATGAGGATACAGGTGTACAGAAATTATTTCATGATGAATGGCATTTTTCATATGATCATTTCCATTTTTCTACCTGGTGTAAAGTGCAATTTGGAGCCGATCAAGACCAAGCCATGTTACTTTGGTATGTCTTTCATCCACTAGAGGGCATGGATGAACACAGTTTAGTGCCGTTCGAACTTGCCTACGGTGGCATTCGTCAGGGCACTTGAGAAGCGCTCCTGTTCTCCCCAGGCAGGGTGACAGTCCCCCCATCCCAAATGAGGGAAGCCTTGAATAATTGAGGAGGATTGTGTGTATGGGTTTAGCTGTCTGTCTGGGAAAACAATCAGCCAGAAGCGGCCCGTAAACAAACCTACGACACGACAGAGGTGGCAGACGAGTCTGACTGTTCAAACAGCTGCCCCGGACCTAGCCAGCCTGTCACCAATATCAAACACAGGTGTTCATTCTAAAGATGGACAACGGACTGTAATTATAATCTCTTCCAGAAGAAGGGCACAACAGGGGCGACCAATCCGGCTTCAGGTCACGACCCATCCTGCCCTGAAACACGTGCTGGAAACTCCACGGACCTGCGGGGCTGTGGAACAGGCTGCGGACACTCCTCTCCGGGGTGTTGAAGACGATCGTGGCCATGGAATTGTACTCGCCATCAGCACAGAACAGCTGTGAGAGGGATAAGTGGAGGTTCAGGCCTGAGGACAGGATACACACCCTCTCAGCTGTTCAGCCAATGAAATCACAGAGAGCCCACCTCCAGCTGCCTTACCTGCAAGGGGTATTCCTCCAGCTGATCCTCCCCCAGGGGCTGGCAGTCGTTGGAGAAGTAGATCATAGTGAAGAACACAGTGGCCGTCACGGCAGCAACCAGTATGGCCTCGATCACCTGCAGGCAGGGCCGGTGGATATACCTGGGGATGGGGGGGGGGGGCATGGTGGCTCAGCTAATGATTTTGTTGTGGGACAACTTTCATTTGCATCAAACCAGTGTGGGGCAGTTTCAAGGTCAGCCCCACAGTCTCGGGATATATTTATTTAATTATTTAATTTCAAGTGTTAAGATGCCTAAGTTTCAGACAGGCGTGACACAGTAAAAACCAAACAGGCCTCACTTACGTGCACACACACAGGCAGAGGTACGCACACACACACACACACACACAGGCACACATGCGCACAGAAGTACGCACACACACACACACACAGGCACACACACGCACACAGGCACACGCACACAGGCACACCTGATCCTGAGGATGGTGAGCCAGTAGTTCAGGACGTTGAACAGTGCTCCCAGCAATCCACCTGCGGGGGGGAAAGAGACATGGGCCCGGCATGAGAAAACCAGAAACAGAACCAGTCCGTTAAGATGTAAAAGAGCAAGGTTTGGGTTTCCACAATAAGACGCTCCCTCTCTCTCTCTCTCTCTCACCGAAGGCTCCCATGACGATAAACAGAGGAATCTCATACAGGTAGTACTCCGTGCTCTGAGGGGGGGGGGGTAAAAAAAAAGAAAAAAAATCAATACCCAGAATCCTCCAGTCAAACATGCAAATGACAACATCACAGTAATTTCTTCTATTTTCTAAAAAGTTACTGATATCTAGTTGGATGGCTAGATGAACACCGCTTCAGTTCCCCTCAGGGGCACCTCAGCCGTTCCATGATTTTGTTAAATTTCACCAACAGCTGAATTAAAAAAAGTTAAATATACTGGCTTAAAAAGTCAGTGAGAGACTGACTAGCTGTATGAGGTGTGCTGGTGGCCAAGTCAAAAAAAACACATGGCTGCATTGGACGGTCGCTGCAAATACTAGGATGATTTTAGCAGAGGTTCTGAAATGGCGAAGTTGACACACTTTCACAGGCATAATATCATAGTTTTACACCAACACGAGGATAATCTAAATATCATTTTCTTTGCCTGCCTAAGACTTTTGCACAGTAGTGTATAATTTTTAAAAAAATGGTGAACGTGTTGTGATCCTACAGGAAGCATACAGTGGGCATCCGGGGCAAACGTTTCCCAAAAACTTCAGGCACCGAAGGCGGGAAAAATTCTGCTGCGTTTAAAAAAAATAAAATAAACAACCGTATCTGCATACCATGTAAACTGCTACAGGTGCCTCTCTTGTAACGAGAAACATCCACAACCATGGCTAACATGCCTACCTAAACCAGGAGGCCCAACTAAAACAGCGCGGGTACTCATGTCCACCGAGGTGATGACTATATTTCCAGCCCAGGGGGCCTCCCAGGAAAGTCATGCGCTGCGGGGTGGGGGCTGTGTCCAAGTCCCCCAACAAACGTTTCATGGTTTCCTTTCCAACCCATGTGACCAGAAGGCAGGTAAAAATACATCACTGCTCATGTGACAGGGTACCGAGTCGAGCCCTTTCTGGAAATAACAGCTCATCCTTTTCTCTCTCACCCTTGTTTCCCCATAAAGTTCACAGATCAGCCCCTTCTTGAAAGGCACGGACAGGAAAGACCAAAACATGTTCGGGAACAGTGTGAACTTGGTCTCATTCTGGATTTTGGTCAAAATTATACCGTCTTCTTTCGCCTTTCCCAAACGAGGTAATGATTATAAAATGCTCTCCACTCTAAGTTGTCCAGACATCCATAAACATCACATTTTCCCCACTGACTAACGGGAGGCAGGAAACCAATGTCAGAGGGTAACGGCCGACATCTCCCAAGAGCTACTTGACTTGCGGACAGCATACCATTGGCCAAGACAACCAGATCAATTACCGATGCCCAATATTTTGATTTTCAAGATTCCATCTACAGACTTTTAAAAAGGACAATCTACATCACAACACCGACAGAAATGGGAAACTTACATCGTTGTCAAAGCGTCCAAAGTTGATGAGACCTGGGTTACTAAAATCTCCCGGCTTGTTGTGGTAGATACTCATGAAGAAGTTCAAGGTGAAGGTCGAGATCATGGAAGCGAAGAACTGAAAGATACGGGTCACTGAATAGTTACATTTCACCAGAGCCCCGTGGCGGGGCAAGGAGATCAGGTATGCTAATCGGAAACGTCACTCACGATTCTCCAGGTCAACATCTGGTTCCAGAAGGAGGCTCCCTCCTCCAAGCTGAAAAGGACACCACCTGCAAAACCGGAAACCATCAGAAACTGCTGCATAACTGCATTACTCACAGATCAGCTCCACTAAACTGGAAATATTCAGCAAAGGTCATACAGGGGTCTTTATTGCAAGGATAAGACTCCACTGGTGTGACTCCATGCCTTTGTGGCATTTTTTTCCTGGATTATTCATCAACACAGAGCCACCTTGTACTTTCCATCCTGAAACCGAAAAATCAATGGCGGAGGCCGAAGAAGCCCAACGCTGACAGGACACTCTAATAACCTTTTTTTTACTCATCATAGCTTCCCTTCTTCCTTGAGGGTAACATTAGATTCTGGAGGCATGGAACTGATCTGAGATCAGAGCTTCGGGTGTGTATATGGGTGTGTCGAGACTAGATGGTCAGTATGGATAACTAAGGTGCACTAAAATTGGGTGAGCAGGCAAGGCATGTCACCCAGGTTGTGTGACAATTATTTTATATATATGTATATATATATTCCATCCACCATCCCTCCTTTACGGAGAACTGCGTTATTTTTATTGTCCATTACGAAGAAAAAAAAAACTATATATATATATATATATATATATATATATATATATATATATATATATATATATATATATATATATATATATATATATATATATATATGGGTGTATCGAGACTAGATGGTCATTATGGATAACTAAGGTGCACTAAAATTGGGTGAGCAGGCAAGGCATGTCACCCAGGTTGTGTGACAATTATTTTATATATATGTATATATATATTCCATCCACCATCCCTCTTTTATGGAGAACTGCGTTATTTTTATTGTCTATTGCAAAAAAAAAAAAAAAAAAACAATACATATATACATATATATTTATGGGTGTATCGAGACTAGATGGTCATTATGAATAACTAAGGTGCACTAAAATTGGGTGAGCAGGCAAGGCATGTCACCCCGGTTGTGTGACAATTATTTTATATGTATGTATATATATATTCCATCCACCATCCCTCCTTTACGGAGAACTGCGTTATTTTTATTGTCCATTGCGAAAAAAAAAAACTATAGATATACATATATATTTATGGGTGTATCGAGACTAGATGGTCATTATGGATAACTAAGGTGCATTCAAATTGGGTGAGCAGGCAAGGCATGTCACCCAGGTTGTGTGACATTAATTATTTTATATATATGTATATATATATTCCATCCACCATCCCTCCTTTATGGAGAACTGCGTTATTTTTATTGTCTATTGCAAAAAAATAACACAAAAAAACTATATATATATATACACACATATATATTTATGGGTGTATCGAGACTAGTTGGTCATTATGGATAACTAAGTTGCACTAAAATTGGGTGAGCAGGCAAGGCATGTCACCCAGGTTGTGTGACAATTATTTTATATAAATGTATATATATATTCCCTCCACCACCCCTCCTTTACGGAGGACTGCTTTATTATTAATATCCATTGCGAAAAAAAAACACAAGAAAAAGAAAAAATATCTATATACATATATACATATATACATATATACATATATACATATATACATATATATACATATACATATATATATACATATACATATATATATACATATACATATACATATACATATACATATACATATACATATATATATACATATACATATACATATATATACATATATATACATATATATACATATATATACATATATATATATATATATACATATACATATATATATATATATACATATACATATATATATACATATATATATATACATATACATATACATATATATATATACATATACATATACATATATATATACATATATACATATACATATACATATATACATATACATATATACATATATACATATACATATATATATATATATATATATATATATATATATATATATATATATATATATATATATATATATATATATATATATATATGGGTGTGTCGAGACTAGATGGTCAGTATGGATAACTAAGGTGCACTAAAATTGGGTGAGCAGGCAAGGCATGTCACCCAGGTTGTGTGACAATTATTTTATATATATGTATATATATATTCCATCCACCATCCCTCTTTTATGGAGAACTGCGTTATTTTTATTGTCTATTGCAAAAAAAAAAAAAACTATATATATATATATATATATACATATATATTTATGGGTGTATCGAGACTAGATGGTCATTATGGATAACTAAGGTGCACTAAAATTGGGTGAGCAGGCAAGGCATGTCACCCCAGTTGTGTGACAATTATTTTATATAAATGTATATATATATTCCCTCCACCACCCCTCCTTTACGGAGGACTGCTTTATTATTAATATCCATTGCGAAAAAAAAAACACAAGAAAAAGAAAAAATATCTATATATATATACATATATATATATATATATATATGGGTGTGTCGAGACTAGATGGTCAGTATGGATAACTAAGGTGCACTAAAATTGGGTGAGCAGGCAAGGCATGTCACCCAGGTTGTGTGACAATTATTTTATATATATATGTATATATATATTCCATCCACCATCCCTCCTTTACGGAGAACTGCGTTATTTTTATTGTCTATTGCAAAAAAAAAACAGAAAAACTATATATATATATATATATATACATATATATTCATGGGTGTATCGAGACTAGATGGTCATTATGAATAACTAAGGTGCACTAAAACTGGGTGAGCAGGCAAGGCATGTCACCCAGGTTGTGTGACAATTATTTTATATATATGTATATATATATATATATTCCCTCCACCACCCCTCCTCTACGGAGGACTGCTTTATTTTTATTTCCATTGCAAAAATAAAACATTTTAAAACACAAAAAAAAAAAAAAACGAAAATAATAATAATAAAAATTATTTTGAATGTGTATTCAAATAAGTTTGAATGTGTGTGAACTATATATAAATATATATATACACATGCATATACAGAAATATATACACACACACACACATATATATATATAAAGACACACACAGACACACACTCACATAAACACATACACACACTGTGTACAGTCTTATGCAAAGGTTTGGCACCCCTTGACAAATAACATCTTTTCAATTACAAAAGCAACAATATCAGTTAATACAGTCTCTTTAGGAACTGGGGGGAAAATACACAATATTTTCAGCAAACATTGATGAATAGTTACTTTTTATGCCATAAATTGAACAAAATTACAAAATAAAAACACATTATTATGGCACTCTGCAAAAGTTTGGGCACCCTACGTAATCAGTACTTAGTAACACCTCCTCTGCCAGATATCACAGCTTACAAGCGCTTCTTATAGCCAGCTGAAAGGCTTTCAGTTCTTGTACTTGGGATTTTCTCACATTCTTCCTTGCAAAAGGCTTCTAGTTCTGTAATATTCTAATATATCAAGGGCTGTATTGTCAAATAGGAGATCGGCAGCATTCTCCCACCTGAGAAAACTGTACTACAATGCCCTTGATAGTGTGTAGAAACACACTCGTCAGCTCTAGTCCTCCTGTAACAACGCAAAAGGACTGGCAACCCTCAGGTATTTATGCGTGCGATTGTATGATAAATTCACCCTGACAGTCTCACACTTCTCTTGGTACCAACAGGTCTCATGGAATATATAAAAGGCAACTGCAACAATTATACTCGGCACTAAACATCGAGGCACGGAAATGCAGCAGAGCTTGTGTATTTCTCAGGATGCATTCTAGTAAAATGCCCGGAAAATGAGCTAAAGACATATTTCAAGGGGCACTATATAAAACCGATGGAAATTTTACTGATTAAATAAAAGGAAAAGCATTGTTTGAAAAATCACAAATGTTTCTAAGATTCAATGCATCGCTTTTTGACCACATCATAGCGATGAACACATCATTGTTCCTGACAATGTCCTAATACAGAAATAAAACTTTATGTTGGTAAACTCAAAAAGCCTTCAGCTGTCACACTGGCTAACGATCTCAAACGATTATAAAGCAGCATTTTGAAAAGCGCTGTTTTAAAATAACAGCTACAACACTTACCTTGTCTTCTGGCCAAATGCTTTTCACGGCTTGGCACTCCAACGGTGCTGAAACGAAATTTGTATTTCCTCCTACCTCGTTTGCCCTTCAGTTCTTGTTTTCTCCCTTTGGATGTTTTTTTCCTTCTTCTTTGGATATTGTTTTTTATTTTTGTTTGTTTTTTTTACTTTGCATGTTTTTCCTTCTTCGGATATTATTTTTTTGGCTTATTTTTTTAGACGATGTTTTTTTCGTCTTCTTTAAAAATTGTTTTTTTTTTCATCCTTTTGATGTTGTTTTACGGAACAAGAGCCGTACAGTGCTACTCTATCAGGAGGTAGCGCCAACTGAACGCCTTGAAGCAGTACCCAGCTCTTTTATAGGGAGCGTCAACCCGAAGTCAAGTTCTAGAACGTTGCACTCACTTTTCATTGGTTTCCCAGCTATGCTGTCAGAATAATGTTTGCTGATTGGTCGAAAATTTTAAAACGTACCCGAGTACTGTAAAAAAACTCAAGATCTTGCTACCCTACGGAGCACCCATAAGGTGATTTTTTTTATACGTTATATGCAGCTATTTGTAGCAGGCCGTAATTAGACTAATCCACCCTTTGTCAATAAAGCCAACAAGAGAACAGGTTGCCCAAAGTTTGCTCAGGTACACGCCACAGCACAACCTTAAAAACACATCCAGCACAAATCACACTAGTGAATGACACAGCAAATCACAGCAATAAAAAAGACCCCTATGGGCAATCCAGCACCCAGACTACAGGTGCCAAAAGGCCCAGCCTGCCTAATAATGAACCCAAAATATACATACAACAAAGAAAAAGACACAAACAAAAAAGAAAATAAAACTAGCCAGCTGCTCCCACTAAACCCCGCTCCCGAGGCCACTAAGCCGGCTGGCTTGATAATACACGATACAACCTCAGATAAAACATATTAAAGCAACACCAGGGAGGTTTACAACCTGATCCTTAAAATTATCGACCCGTAATTCCACCTTGAAAACCCCTAAAGAACAGTAGTTTACCCCATGACTCACTGCCCCATTCAAACAAAAAAAAAACAGGTTTTTGGGGTAACCTTTAGGTCAGCTCTTCAAAACCAGGTATGAGGACTCTTCAGCTAATCAGTCCTCTAATTAGAAATCTAATTAGGGAGTTGCAGCGAAAACCGGCATACACACCGGCCCTTTGCGGATAAGATTGTTCACCCCTGAAACAAGCAAACAGAAAGGCTGCTACACTGCAAATTCAATATGCCCGCCGATGCTCCACCAAATCTATCAGGACCCTGCCTGTCTTTCCCGTGCCTGCTCCTTTGCCAATATGCCCTACCATCGGAACATGCACAGCCATCTCGCCCCGGCTATGCCTCCAGTCCGAACTGCAGTTCCTATACCTGCCTATAATTGCCTGGCTACAATCCATCCCCCAAAATGAAATTGATGACCCAACGATCACAGCTAAGAATTCTATCCCCAAACCACTGGTCTTCCTCCCCAACCGAACGATCATTCACTGACCGTGGTAACTTATAAGGGTTGGTATGATGACCAGTGGTGGACCTCACCGAACGTTTAACTGGTCTCTACACCTCGGGGGGGACATAACCTCCTCCATTATACGAGGCCTACTTGTGGATGCTCTATTGCGACCCCTCCCACCAGCCCTGTCCCCGTAAAATCACAGAGTCCTCATCCGATTCCATTTCTGTTGCCCCTGTGGGCAACCCAGACTCAGGAGACATTACCAGAACATCTTCCCCTGACATAACAACCCCCTGTGGTACTGGACGCAACTCTGTTCGGTGAACTTGACGGACAACCCCGTCCCCCTCCATTGGAGTTGCAGAGTAAACTGCACCCTGATCTTGGGGACACCGAACTACCATATACAAACAGGCATCCCAATGATCCTGTATTTTACCTCGAACATGGTTCCGCAAACACACCAGCTGACCTTCATCAAACCCCTAATCATTAACCAACTCATTGTGTTTCCGATTTCGTGGTGTGGCTTGTTCCTCCAACTAAGCCTTCACATACTCTTGAAGCACCTGCAAACTTTCCTGATGGTTTTGTACCCATTCCTCCAAAGGTCCACCATACTGACTGATCCCGGCAGGAGCCTGAAGATAGTGTATCGGTAATCGAGGCTCACAGCCAGACCTTAAATAAAAAGGCATCATCCAGTCATTTGGTGGGGTGTAGTATTGTAAGCTTCTCTGCTGGAGGAAGTGTGTGAAGCAAATTGTGCAAAAAAAATATTAAAGCAACACCAGGGAGGTTTACATCTAGATCCTTAAAATGATCGACCTGCAATTCCACCTTGAAAATCCAATTACCATATAAAGGATACAAGATGTAAAGATGACAAATGACATGGCACACATTTGTTGTTTAGACTGTTGTGTCAGGTTAATTGAAAGCTGAAGGATCTTAGTGTTTACTAGTCTAAGTAACAGAATGTCTAAACACTGTGCTTGCCTTTATGGGTTTTTAAGCAGAACATATAGGTATAGAAACATATTAACATTACGTTTCACGATTCACTGACTGGAGAATAGGAGAATATACACATCAATATTACTACTTAAGTTAACTAACCCTAATCCCAACCCCTATTGGCACGGAGCCCGCCAGGGTTCAGGTGAGATATAAATCTGTAATCTGTATCAATGGTTTTGCTATCCATACCCACCCTATTAATGTTAGCTTCCCAGGGTTTCTTGTTAGACAAGCTCTGTGTCTCTCTATACCCCCATTTACTGCACGACTGATTGTCCATTTATAAAGAATCAAATAGGGTGAAGATGGTTTTAGTTTACAATTACTCTGGAAGGTGACCAGATTAAAAAAAACTAAATACCATGCCTACGTGTATGTAATCTCCATCACAGTCCCCATTTTCCCCATAATCCTCGTTTTGATAGTGCCAATTTGTGTAATGTGAGTTTTTTTTTTTTTTAAAAAACTGTTATAGAAGAACATACTGGATGCCACATGTGTACAATTACCCCTTTCTAATTAGGGGGGTCCGTTGTGTCAGCTACAGCCTTTACTAACATACACATAAGTATACAGTCTTACAGCACTTTTGTTTTCCTTTTGTATTTAATGGTTTTCCATTTAGGGGGCAGCATGGTGGTGCAGTGGTTAGCACTGTTGCCTCACACCTCTAGGGCCCGGGTTCGAGTCTCCACCTGGGTCACATGTGTGTGGAGTTTGCATGTTCTACCCATGTCATCGTGGGGTTTCCTCCGGGTACTCTGGTTTCCCCCACAGTCCAAAAACATGCTGAGGCTAATTGGAGTTGCTAAATTGCCCATAGGAGTGTATGCGTGAGTGAATAGTGTGTGAGTGTGCCCTGCGATGGGCTGGCCCGCCATCCTGGGTTGTTCCCTGTCTCGTGCCCATTGCTTCCGGGATAGGCTCCAGACCCCCCGCGATCCAGTAGGATAAGCGGTTTGGAAAGGCTGCCTAACGCCCTTAATTTGTTTGCAATTTCGCCAGGTAGGCTACCTTCTTTAAACTGCGTTTTGCTAGACTACACATTTCGAGATGTTTTATTGTAGTCTTGGTAAATATATATATATAGTTTAGCCTAACCCAGCCACTTAAGGGAGCAAGCCAGCTCAGGTAGGTGCCAGTCCCAAGCCCGGATTAATGGAGAGGGTTGGCGTCAAGAAATAAAGAGAAATAAAGACAACTAATACTCCTAGTTTGCGAGATCTGACTGCAATGGCAGCACTGCTACAAGGGTGTGGATAAATCTATACAAATATCACCTGCATGCACATTACTTCTTTTACAATAACCAACTCCTGATCCATACTGTTAGTCGTGAAAAAAAAAACTATCGTGTACATAGAGGCCCTGTGTAAAAAGATAACTGCCAAGGAAAAGATCAAAAACATTTATTTCAAGGATACAAAGTTTTTATGGTCATGTACAGTGTACAGTGCAATTCTTATTTGATTAACTTGAATGTCTCCACAGACTAGACGATTAAACAAATAAAGCAGCGCAACATTACAATAACTAATAACAAATAAACAAAGCTCACGAGTACTATTACAGTATTTATATCATTTATTTAAACTTAATTTTACCAGGTAAATTAACTACAAAGCAGTTACCACTGCTTTACCTGCTTCTCGGGAGAAATAGCAGATATACGTCATGTATGTGACTAAATTCTTAAGCCAATAAGGGCAAAGTTGTGTCGTAATGGAGGCGGATCCAGTTTGTGCAGCCGGTTAAAGACACTACGGGCATGTAAATGGAGAACGAAATTATAGTTATACCGAATCTCCTACACACAATACCAAGGTTACCAACTTTGGTCAGCTGACCGGAGTGAGACGTTCAATTCCCGTAAGATTTCTTTGCGCCAGCCTGAGAGTCTGAAAACACGTCACACCAGATGCATGAGAGATGGAAACCTGGGATATTCAGTCGAATCAGATCAAATATGATGCTAAGTTAGTACTAAGTTAAAATATGTTCCGGACTTGTAACATGCACCCATGATTTGGAACAGTCAGCAGGCTGTCTCTGGCCACGCCCCCTACACTCGGTCCGGCCCCTGGCTTTTCCTGAATTCTGATTCCTTTAGATAAACATTGACTTCATTGATATTGTTATTGATTTATCGACAGACCATCATACGTTTTAGACGTTATAATAACAACACTCTATTGATCCCCAAAGAGAGAAATTCTCTCCTTGCCTGCCCCCTCTTACTGTCCATGATACACAAGCACATATGTAGAAAAACGTCAGCTTGGAAGCCAAGGCTGGACTTAACCTACTCCTTAGGGTTCAACTGGAAACTGCCCCATGGCCGAGCGGTCTAAAGCCTCCTGCGCAGCGAAAATGGCCTTTCAAAGTAAGGGGTATTCTGTTCTCCGAAGTAAGGCGTGGGTTCGAATCCAACTTCCGACAAAAGTTCTTCAATCGCTACAGCAGAATTTGAGCCACTGATCGGCTTTAATTGCTTTGTTTTATTTTTGCGTTTCAGGCAAAACTACATAACACTTAAGAGGTGCAGGATGATCTGTCTTGCTCTCGCGAGGTTTTTGTACGACGTGACATGGTGACATAATGCAGCGGACGATAAAAATCTAACCACAATGCATTGCGTCAGGACCAGAATGTATTGCTTTAAGCCAGCGCTGTATGTGGGTACATGAAGTGGAAAGCACCCAATAACAAACATAACATTTAAAAAAAATCTACAAACTAGTGGGAATATAAAATAAAATAAATGTGTCTGGGCAAATTGGTAAGTTAAATTAAATCGTTTTAAGCAGTGTTAAGCAGTGTGTGGTTTTAAACACGAGTAGCATGTACCGTGTTGACGGCGCATGAACGTATCTTGGCAGCACATGTAAAACTTAGATTTGCAAGCGGGATGTGAAACAGCATTTAGGTGTTTAAAACAGCAATAGAGTGCGTGTTTGTTCACGCAGTTACAATGTTTAGTTGTTATTTCTGTGGAACATCAGTGCAAACCCTTAGGGAACATGTTTTACATGTCAAACTTCACCGTCATGAACCACGATGCGTGTTCAAGTGTGGCGCTACAGATTGCCACAATACGTTTCGTTCATATGGGGAATTTAAGGCTCATTTTTACCGTAAACATAACACAGATTCATATATTGATACTACAAATGCCCTTACGGTGTTTACGTGTAATATGTCTATGTGCCAGCGCCAATGTCGCGATGTCAGATCACTAACAGCTCACTTAAAGGAACATATAGCCGAAGGACGTGTTGTGACATGTCCGGTGACAGGATGCGACCATACGTTCACTGTGAGATCGTCGTTTACAGCCTACATGTCCAGGAAACACAGACAATGTTCTGTGGACAGTATAAGAGATCTTAATAAGGAGACAGTTTCTCAGTTTCTTGAAACTGAACCGTTAGTTACAGGCCCTACAGAGAGATTTAGTGAGACTGATGAAGGTGAAGTCCATCTTACAGAAAATTTCAGTGACCTTTTTCTTAGAAATATTTCTCTTTTCTACTTGAAATTACATGGGCAGTTTCTTCTGCCAGCATCAACTATACAAAATATTATTGAAGAGATGCTAAGCATACATGAACTAGGACAGACATATACTTTGAATAAATTAAGTGCATTCCTGAAAAGTGACTTAACTGAATTAACAGATGAGGTTATTGGTAGTATATGTGATGTTGTGAAGGAATCTGACCTTTTCACCATTAGTCATGAAGGACCAATGAGAACCAATTTTTCAAGAACTAGGGCTTTTAAACAGATGTTTAGATACACAGAACCTGTAAAGTTGTACTTAGGAAGGGATGAAACAAGGTCACAGAGGTTTGCCTACTATGTTCCATTGAAAGACACTTTGAGACATTTACTGGAGTCAGACTTATGGCAGAATTGTGCTGCACAGGGTACATACGTACCATACACTGATGTGCTTTGTGATGTCAGTGATGGTCAGGTATATAAAAACAATGAGTTCTTTTCTCAAAACCCATCATGTCTAAAACTAATTCTATATCAAGATTCTTTTGAGGCGGTGAACCCATTAGGTTCAGCAAAAAGCAGCACAAAGTAGTAGCTGTATATTTGTCTCTGGCTAATTTACCACCTCATCAAGTACAGACCACATGTCACTTGTAATGCTGTGTCAGGAAAAAGACTTCAAACACTTTGGCCATGACAAAGTTTTCTCAAGGCTCATTGCAGACTTAAAAGACCTGGAAGACAATGGAATAACGGTGGCAGAGGAAAAAGTTAAAGGGACTGTTTTGTGCATTGCAGGGGACAATTTGGGGTCTCATAATATCGGTGGATTTACAGAAAATTTTAGTTTTTCTGAATATTTCTGCAGGTATTGCCGGACAACCCGAACAGATTTTCAAACAGATCCAAATGCATTTTACAGTCTGAGGAACAACAAAACGTTGAAGGTATAATATCTGAGTTTTAATTCATTGAATTACTTCGATGTTTGTATGCCTGGCCTGCCACCTTGTTTAGGCCATGACATTTTTGAGGGTATCCTTTCCTATGATTTAGCCCTTTACCTGAAGTACTTCATCAAGCAAAAAAAGTGGTTCACTTATTCAATTCTGAATAGACGCATTAAGAAATTTAAGTACAGTGGCTCTGATGTGTTGAGTAAGCCATGTGCAGTAAACTCCAATGGAGTAAAGCTTTATGGTCAGGCTGTTCAGAACTGGAATTTTCTAAGACTTCTTCCTGTGATCATGTGTGACAAGGTGAAAGAGCCCACAGATGATGATTGGCAGTTGACCCTTCAGCTAAAAGACATTGTGGAGCTGATTTGTGCACAGAAAATTTTATTGCCAGAGGTTGCATACCTTGACGTTCTTATCCAAGAATATCTTGCTTGTAGATTTTCTTTCTTTCCAGGACATAGGTTAAAGCCTAAGCATCACTACTTGCGACACTACCCTGCACTGATTTTAAAGTTTGGTCCTTTGATCAGGTTGTGGACAATGCGATTTGAAAGTAAATAAGGCACCATGGCAACAACAGTCAGAACAGCATCCAGTTCACAGCTAGTTTTAAAAATTGCTTTAACGCAGAGTGATTACAGGAAATAGGTGTACTGCTTAATATTAATTAAATTATTAAAATGTGCTAATAATAGACATATTTGTCAGTCAGACATTGTGCTTTTTAAAGAGCAGAAGGGATACATTAAATTACGATTATATTGTCCTTACTGTATATATTTTTACATTTTTCCCCTCAATGATTGTCAAGTGATCACAATTCTTACTGTGCTTTACCCCTCACTTGATAGAGATGTACCAAAACTGAACATATAACTGGATTTCACTCAGAATAACCAGGCCTTCTTTTTGGACTCTTTATCCCTTTTTATTTTATCTTCGCTTTCCTCAAGCCAGGCATTTACAGGTGAAAAACCTTAAACCACAAAACACCAACTTTCACCAATCTATCTTATGAGCAAACACAAAATTTTACTTTAAATGCATATATATATATATATATATATATATATATATATATATATATATACACACAAAATATACAATGAATGACCAATCTCAGCTTCAAATTTCCACACAATTATACATAACTTGTTCTGAATAAAATTCCTCCAAACATCAAAGTTTAAGATCAAACCACTGGGGAAACACATAAATGAGTTACTCAACGCAATAAATTGCAATGAAAAGCTAACCAATTAGACAATCGAACAATAGGTTTAACACTTCTGCCCATATGAATTATTAAAAGGAAAGTTCACCCTTAATACTTTTTTTTTTTCTTTTTAGCAATTTAATATTTAACTTTTAGATAAACTAAAAATAGAACCCCCCCTTTTAAACCGCATTAATGCAAACATCTGAATCAATAAAACAGCATTCCACATATTGTCATTAAGACACTTACAGCACACCATTTATTCCTAATACAGTCAAATACCACAACTCATATAATGTTACAAGCCAGCACCAGCGCCTCAATGCCTCATTAGCGCACCCCATTAAGAAATAAACCCCACTCGCAACAGGTAGTGCTTGCTACAAATAACATTTGCAACAAAGTCCAACACGCATGGTTCATGGTCTTACCGGCTGTCCGTTCAGAGTCTACTTTTCAGTACACAATCGCAGCACAGTTCCAGAAGCACTTGGTGTAGATTTGACCCTTTGCTTGTCGCGCTACCAATGCGTTTTGCCGACTTTATCCAAAATAAAGAGCAGGTGCGTCCGTTAATGCCTTCCCCTCGGGTGCACACAGGTGAGTAAACTTTGGTTCCGCATGACCACTTGCGTGAACGACGTAACCACTTGCTGGAATGACGTTCATCGCAACAATGATATAAATATTTTCCCCCCTGACATATAATCAGTGTAAGCACACAAACACATTGGCCGGTTATCCTATTCATTCAGTTCCACGGACAGTGACCTGTGTTACTGTGCTGTGACATCTGGTTCCTTCATTGGCTCTGTATATTTCTATAAATGACTAAATGGCTCTGTTGTAGAAATTTCCAGCCAGAGACTTGGTTCCTATATAACGAGAAGATTTTATTTTTACTCGGACTGAGAAGCTACAGAAAATCATCTCTGCATGTGATCTCCCCTTTACTGCTCAAGCAGAGCACACGCACATCAGCAAGTGTCAAGGCAGCAAGTGCATACAAACAACTTCTCAGGGCCTTCAGGAAGAGTCAGACTGCGGTGTCATTCAGAGATACCATTGTCTAAGACTTGCACTAAAACATTCTATGCACTTGGGCATATTTAAACAAAGTAGTATGGTACCTATGTCAGAATCCATCCCTGCCTTGTCCTGTTCACATGTCACTGGCCATCCTATTCTCTCCTCTGTCTTGTACCCCTTAGCCCATAGTGTGTTTGCCTGCTCATCGGGCCACCATGTGGCTTAACGGGCCAAGTGGTTGGCCACCGTGCCTGACTCCCCTTTTGATTGTGGGTTTTGAGGATATCAGTGGGTCTGTGTTTTCATGATTGTCCCCCAGGCCACCATGCAGCTCAGCCCTTGATTCCAACTACAGTAGCAATCAGGTGGTTCTCGGTCTACTAGGACTGTATAACAGGATTCTTCACCCATTCTATCTTTACTCCTTCAGCCGCATACATGAGTCAGACCTATAGGTTATTCAAATTCCGTCCTGCCAAATTTACTGGACAGGAAGTGGACACTGCAAATGAATGTGTGAATACGCCAATACCTACATCTTTACAAGTTACATTAAGGGGTTTGGTACAGTAAATGGCTGTGAGGTGGGATTTCTTCTTGATGTCTGTTTGTAGCCCGTCCACCAGCAGCTGCTGCTGTATTTATCACACCAAGCAGGGAAAGTATATTGCTAAATTTTCCTTAGTTCAATTACGCTTGATTAAGCTAATTAAGCCGGCTATGTTATTTACATTCAGAAGGATGCCGCCATATTGGGTTATACACAGATGCCACGATAGCTCACACTCACATTCCCTCTTCATTATTTTTCTAAACACACTCTATCCTGCCTTGTCACCTGCAACAAGATCTCACTCCCTGTAGCAATAAAAGTCTTTCTTATGATTGAGCAGATTTCTGCTTCTCTCCTAACCATGGGCATCCAAAGTAAGATGAAGCAAAATGTTAGGAAATTTGATAACACATGGTTACTCTTTTGGTAACAGTGACTTTGGTTTTATTTTGATAGATGTAAACTACATAATATGGTCTTAACCTTGTTTTCTGTCCTAAAAGCAAACTTTTATGTTACAGGAGAAAAGTGCACAGCTGCTTGGATCAACCCCAGCTAATCAGCGCATATGGGAATCTTTTCAAAATACCATGTGAGTCTTATGCAATTTACCCAATTAATATAAGCTCTTTAGATGACGCTTAAATAATCAATTCCCATCAACTTAGTGTCAAAACACAAACTCAGTGGCAAAAAAGTGAAGGGCAACAGACTAAGTTGTGAAAATGAAATCTGCATGTGATGAAAGGGCATGTGACTGTATCGCGATGATTATAATCATCAGATCAAACGGACCACGGAGTTGGCGGTATGGTCACACTGCTGGTCCCATGTCAGTAGGGTATAGCACACCCCTGGGCCCGGATACTACTAGGATGTCACTGGTGTACCACTGTGCCGTCAGAGTGTGGTGTGTCACTCCACAGCATTGGCAGGATTGCTCCTCTCCCTGCAGCGCCACCATACGCACATGACGGTCATCTGTGGTACTGCAGAACTGAGATGTATCGCTGAACATGGTAGGACGCCAGTCGTCATCAGTCCATCAGTCCATGCCTCCCAGTGACTACACCACTCCAAACGCAACCGTTTCTGTGCTATTGTGAACGGCAGCCTATGCATGGGACGGTGAACCCGTAGTCCAGCTGATGCCAGTCATCGCGACACGATGATATAGGGTGTTGTAGAGAGTCCAGTAGCTGTGTCCATATATCAGGCGCAGGTGTCATGGGGATCTGTGATGCTTGGAGCACAATCCGACGATCCTTCCTTGGCGTGGTCTGTCTTGGATGACCAGAAACTTCACGACGTGTGTGGATGCCTCACGTGCCCATTGGTTTCAATATCAGGCCACTGTGATATCCGCATGGCCCACATGCAATTGCAGCACATGACCACCTGGCTTCATGTAAACCCGCAATGCAACCCTATCAAACTCCGTCAAGTGCCGTTAACACTGTCTAATGTGACTACGAGGCATCCTGTGTCTGGTGATTAAACATGCCAACTCCTTGCAATTTGAATCATTTACATATCCATCACTGGTCTGCACATGTACCAGATTACATCTTTAATCGGATAGTTACTTCTGGGTTCTCAACTTTTTTTTTCATAATACCCCTTAAGTGTATATGCCCTTCACTGATGAGAAATTCATCAACATCTAAGTCCTACATTCATGTACAATGCATATTAAATGAATATTTTGTCACTATTAGTTTTGATGTATCATTCTTTGAATGCACTCAATTGAATCATGGACAGTGGTTCCACATGGAAAAAAATGAATATTCCGAAAAGGAAAAATCCTTCTTCGGTTGATACATTCACTTTGTGTTCTGAGAATTTTTCCCTTGAGTGCCTTGTACAGTATGTCTAGTGTGTTTTTGGTGTGAATGTGGCCATAATCATACAAGGAAAAAACCACTGACTTGTAGTGAACATGTAAAACCGCAACATGCAGTGTCATACGTAACTGAAATAAGAAATGCTGGATTGCCTGAGTTGCATGCGTGCATGTTTTTTAATATGGGCAACATGGTTCCCTGAGATGCCTCAGTGTTGCTCACCGCCATCTCTAACACACAACCTCACAAACCATCTTAAAACTACTGAAAGAAATAATTGGCTACACTGCAGCTCCACTGTTTTGTTTGGCACCCCTGCATGTCCTGCATTGTGTGGGGAAAAAAGCTGAAGGCTGAGGAATGTTACATAACACAGCTAGAATGTAAAAACTCTCTCTGGTGTAATTCACTGCGTAAAACCAATGGTCCTAAGTGTGGTGTCTTCTTCATAACACTCCCTGATGTTTGTGTCCGTGACCATGAGATAGGGTGGCTGCTTTTCTTCCTTGCTTTCCTTGTATTCCTACGTTTCCTCCCCAGCCTTGGTTGGTAGGTCAGGCAGCATCACCTTGTTTTAATAGACCCAGGTGCAATTTATCTTGAAATTAGACTCAAGTGCAGAAAATGTTCTATCAGAAGTCTTTGACAATCTCTGAATTACACAGAAATCTGACTTCTTCTGAAGCTGTGAAATTGTTCATCTGTATTTGCTGCATTGGTACTTGTTGATGTGCGTGTGCCCTGCTTAAGGAGTAAAGGGGAGATGACATGCAGAGCTAGTTTTCTGTAGTTTATTTTCTTTGTCTGAATAATAATATTCTCTTCATATAGGAACCCAGTCTCTGGCTGGAAATTTCTACAATAGAGCCATTTAGTTATTTCTAGAAAAATATTTAGAGCCAATGACCTGATGTCATAGTAACACAGGTCACTGTCCGTGGTGCTGAATTCTCTACTTGATGGGCTGGTGCTGAATGAATAGGCCAGGTGTCTGTGTGCTTCCACTGACTGGCACCCAGACATATAATGACTTTTAACAATGAAGGGGGAAAAGTCCAGACAGGAAATTAGTCAACAGTAATTAGTAATCAAATATAGTTCTCATTTATCATTATGTAAATTTCAAAAACCTTTTCTGACTATTAATCTGCACGTTGCAATAATTTAATATTAACTAACTTGCTGTAACGTAAAGTGAAAAACAAGTTTTAAAACTAGCTGTGAAATTTTTGATGCTGTTGACCTGAATGTTGTTGCCAGAGCCTTAGGATACGTCTCTACACATAAGTGAGGGGATGGATGCACTATTCTATGGAGGCTTCTGAAGAGAATTATTATCCCAAATTTAAATTGAGAGAGATGATTAATTCCTTTTTAATGCAGTCTGCCTTAAGAGCCCCTGTTCTGCCGTTGATCTTTTGCATGGATGCTATCATGTATTAGTTTACTCTATGAAATTTAGTTTGAATTTTGATCACATGTCAAACTAAAGCATTTTGGACTGGATTCCTGAGTTCTTTTTAACGCTGTTAAGTTACATTTTTATTTCAGCATAATTACAAGTTCCCGCAGGGAAGAAATAAGTCAGTTACTTAATAAATGACTATAAAGTAGTTGCTGCAGTATATATTCCATAAATTTACTGAACTGGAGTTTTATGCATCCTTACAAAGTAATAACTGTATGTGTTCTTTAAGTATGAAAGAGTTTAGGACATTGTCACCTGCAGTGGACGGCCACGTGTCCCCATAATTATAACTTTAGATTATATTTCTGCATGACTGAGTATTCACTGAGTACCTGGTAGTGTTGGATGATATTTACGTCTCATATTTACCATTTATGTCAGTCTTCAAAGTGTGTGGATTATTAAGGTTGGTCTTGGTTGTTTTCTTCCCTGGAGAAACAGAAGTTTAATGCCATGATGCCACAGCAGCTCGCCGTTCCTGTCAGTACGGTGGAGGTAAGAGTTTGAAACATTCATCAGCCTGTCAGCTACGCATCTCGCCTGGACATGGGACTCAGCTTTTATTCTTCCATAATACCGCTTAAGTACCTCACTCTACTCAATCTCAGTACTGTTTAAGGGTAAATAACTTTTGTCACTGACTGCCAGAGATTATGGCAATTAAATGGAAAATATGAAGCAGACATATGAAATACAGTGGGCTGTTTGCAGTAAGTTGGGCTTAGGGTTAGTAATGGGGCTTTTTCCACTGACTTCTGCTTCTGTGCCCTTTCTTCACACTGCTGTTCAACTGTCCTCTTTATAGGAGGGAGGAGCAGCGCAAATGCAGCCGACAGATATAAAGCCATGTGCTGGCAGCAGACGCTTCGCACCCCTTAATAGCATATCTGTTGCTGGTAAGACTGTCTGTGCTGCCGGTCATCTCAGTAACCAGGTGAAACTCCCCAGGCAAGATCAGGACAATGTTGTGTTGAGTTTCAGTGAGTTTCCTGTGTGTAAAGCCAGTTTTGGGGTCAATGTGGAGCCTGGTCCAGTCATGAGCTGGGGAGACGTGACCAAGGCTGCACTGTTACTCTTGTGTGTCTTTTCATTCAAAACTCTTTTTTTTTTTATTTCCCCATAGTGTCCATCATCTTGAGCAGCACCGGCTGTCATTTAGCACAAAAGATGCCTGTTCAGTTTTCCATCTGAACAAGGGCCCTCTGGACCCAGGTGTGCACTACATGAGCACTTTGTTCCTGACTCCTTATCAGCGTTTACATTTACACTCTCAGCCAGTCTTTAATCTGCAAAGTTACGCTTGGTGAGATTTATACAGACACGAGTAAAGAGGATTTTTTCACTTTTCCCAAATTCCCTCTAAGTCTGTATTTTCACCTCTTGAATGCTGGGATTTGTAGGCCCAGCTCTTCACCATGTATAACAACATCACCCTCAACGCTAGAGAAACCAAGGAGCTGATCCTGGACTTTCGCAAACGGATGACTCCCCAAAGTCCTATCTACATCGCAGAGGATGCTGTAGAGGCTTCAACAGCTTCCAGTTCCTCGGGCACACAGCTTCTGGCGGTCAAAGGCATCGTCTTCAGGTGCTGCCTCAGAAAAGCAAGCAGCACCTTGAGAGACTCTAGCCACCCAGCACTGTCACTTTTCACCTTCCATCCATCCATCTGCACAAGCATTTCCAGATTTAGAGACAAGTTTCCTCCCCATTGCTGTTAACCAGCCAGTGACGCTGACATTTCCTCACACTGCCACTGTTACCTCATTCTGTACTGTTACTGTGTCTGTCTATGCTGGTGCCATTACTTTAATTTTATTTATATAGTATTATCACTGGTTATACTGTTGAGGTGCAACTACAGACAATTTTTCTTTGAATTAATCTAGCGACTATTTTCCCAAGCTGTTGATTCATCAAAACTATTATTTTTCCTCCAGAAAATCAGATTGACCGTTTAAGTTAATATTATTTTAAGAACAACACAAACTACGTCATTGCGGGGTTTTAGATAATGGACACTATACAGATATTTTTTTCGCCCACCATTCAATAAGCAGATAAGTAACTTGTCTAAAATATTTAGATTTGTATTGTGATCCCCAAAAGTTAGTAATCTGTATAAAATCAGTGTATTTTTGTTTTTTAAATTTGATTCTGTAAATCAATGTACACTGAACAAAAATATAAACGCAACACTTTTGTTTTTGCTCCCATTTTTCATGAGATGGACTTAAAGATCTACAATTCATTCCAGATACACAATATTACCATTTCTCTCAAACATTTCTCACAAATCAGTCTAAATGTGTGATAGTGAGCACTTCTGCTTTGCTGAGATAATCCATCCCACCTCACAGGTGTGCCACATCAAGATGCTGATCTGACATCATGGGTAGTGCACAGGTGTACCTTATACTGCCCACAATAAAAGGCCACCCTGGAATGTGCAGTTTTGTCTCACAGCAAAATGCCACAGATGCCACAAGCATTGAGGGAGCGTGCAATTGGCATGCTGACAGCAGGAATGTCAACCAGATCTGTTGCTCGTGCATTGAATGTTCATTTCTCAACCATAAGCCGTCTCCAAAGGCGTTTCAGAGAATATGGCAGTACATCCAACCGGCCTCACAACCGCAGACCACGTGTAACCACACCAGCCCAGGACCTCCACATCCAGCAGGTTCACCTCCAAGATCGTCTGAGACCAGCCACTCAGACAGATAATGCACGGCCCCATGTTGCAAGGATCTGTACACAGTTCTTGGAAGCTGAAAATGTCCCAGTTCTTGCATGGCCAGCATACTCACCGGACATGTCACCCGTTGAGCATGTTTGGGATGTGCTTGACCGGCGTATACGACAGCGTGTACCAGTTCCCACTAATATCCAACAACTTCGCACAGCCATTGAAGAGGAGTGGACCAACATTCCACAGGCCACAATTGACAATCTGATAAACTCTATGCGAAGAAGATGTGTTGCATTGCATGAGGCAAATGGTGGTCACACCAGATACTGACCGGTTCTGAGTCCCCAGACCCCCAATAAAGCAAAAAACTGCACATTCCAGGGTGGCCTTTTATTGTGGGCAGTATAAGGTACACCTGTGCACTACCCATGATGTCAGATCAGCATCTTGATGTGGCACACCTGTGAGGTGGGATGGATTATCTCAGCAAAGCAGAAGTGCTCACTATCACACATTTAGACTGATTTGTGAGAAATGTTTGAGAGAAATGGTAATATTGTGTATCTGGAATGAATTGTAGGTCTTTAAGTCCATCTCATGAAAAATGGGAGCAGAAACAAGAGTGTTGCGTTTATATTTTTGTTCAGTATAGAATAAGCCCAGATTTATGTTTATTCAGTGGAGATAAGTACAACCTCTAAAGATAGGCCTACACCCGTTTTGGCAGTGTCTCCGGATCCCATGACAAATAATGCCTTCAGTACATCCTCCTCAACCCACACTGAAAGCAGAAGTGCTATGGGCTTTGCAAACGGTTTGCCGACATCACTCCTATACGTCCAATGATGACATTCACACCGTCTCCAGGGTGATGTTCCCTGACTCGCAGGGTCACTTGTGGTAAAGATAAAACCGCTTTTCTTGCGCGATTTGGACTCGCTCCATATATTAAAAGGGAGCTTCGTTGTCATGTTTGACGTAAGTATGAACAGGACCATCAAAAGAAAACAACTGGATGTGCATGTCAGGTATTGGGTGAATTATGAGAATGGCTCTCGAGTGCAGTCCTGGTTCTGGGATCACAGTACATGAGCCACTCCACCGCTGAAGACTTACTGGAGAAGTTTAAGGTAAGCCATTCAATAACATTTAAACTCATTAACGAACCCATGATTTTTAAATATCCATGGTTTATCTTTACATGTGTTTAAATGGGAGAACCATATTTATTGGTAAGCATATTTTAAAGATTTTATTGCTGCTTCATGGCTTTTGCTGCAAAAAAAATAGTTCATTGAGGAAATAGAATGTTTAAGTGTTGTGTAGCAACATGTACAGCTGTTGTACAGGCAAAAACTCTGGCTCAGTCCAAAGGAGGTGGATATAGGAATGGCTGTCATCAAGGTGGGACTTCTGTGAATTCACTGGTATCTTTACATACAAATGTATCAAACAATTGTGAAGTAAAAAATATGTGAATAACATGGAGTTTGAGCTGGTTTGATATGTACAGCTGAGGTAGTGTTAACCTTGGGCTGAGTGTGCAGAAAGATTCTGGAAATTTGACAAACCATCTTTTTGTCAGAGACAGTCAGGAGCCAAAGGCAGTGGAAGTGACCTTGGTGTCCTTCAGATTAAAAAAAATTGCCAGATTGTGCTCTCAAAAATGTGCAAAAAGGCCTTGGATAAATGCCCTCTGAAGTACTCGATTGTACATGAGATGACGTGCTTGGACCCAAACAAAATGCACACCAGCCAGATAACTGTCATGCCCGGCTCGTCCGCTCCTCATGTGTGCCACGCCCCCTAATTACCCACGTGTGATTTCCTGATCCTGCCCAGTCGTGTCTTGTTTCCTGCTGCCTTGTTCTGTGTATTTAAGTCCTGGTCTCCCCAGTTTGCTTTGTCTGTCATTAATGTCTGATGTTCGTAAGCGTGAGCTGTTTCCCGGTCCCTGTCCTCGTATTAAACTCCCGTTTGCCCCGTATTCCTGCTTCCTGCTTGCCTGCTTGCCCGCACGATCGCCGCTTCACCCGTACCCGATCGTGACAGAATGACAGACCACAAAAGGAAAGGCCCCCGGAGAAGGAGGAGAGGACCGGAGGAGACGATCCGCCTGGGAGCCTGTTCGCTCTCCCGGCTATGGATCACTTCGGAGGAGAATGAGAGGGAAGTACCCGCTCTACCTCCAGCCCGGAAGCTGACCACACACTACCCCGATCCCGTGTGGAAGTACTGGCTCTCCAGTGAGGATGAGGACGAGGAGCCCTTCCTCTACCCTTACCCGGAGCCGATCCTTTCACCGCCTGTTTCTCAGGACATCGCACCACCTCTCGCCGCCGCTGGGCGCCGGAGAAGGAGGAGGAGACCGGCGATTGCCTGTCCCGAGGAGCTCCCTCCGTTAACGCCCACGGACACACAGCTCTCTCCCCCTGCAGTAACCACCCCGGAGGCGCTGCCCGCGCCTCACTTAGGGAAGCCGGTGAACTGCGCCTCCCAGTTCTTTGCCCTCCAGGGGTTGTTCTGGAGGATCTGGGGGGAACTGGTCCCTCCAGTAAGTCCGGAGGTAGCGGGGCTAGCGGAGCGACTCCAGAGGAGCTTTGCAGCATTTACTCCCGCTTCCGACCCCGAGGAGCTGGTGAGTATGGCAGAGGACGTGCGGCAGCTCTTACTGCTCCAGAGGGCTGCAGTCCCCGCTCCCGTGCAGCCGCCATTGGCGGCGGACCCCGCTCCCGTGCAGCCGCCATTGCCAGCGGACCCCGCTCCCGTGCAGCCGCCATTGCCGGCGGACCCCGCTCCCGTGCAGCCGCCATTGCCGGCGGACCCCGCTCCCGTGCAGCCGCCGCCGCCTGCGCAGCCGCCTTCGCTGCCCCCACTGCAGCCACCTGCAGCTCCAGGGCAGGCGCCCCCACTGCAGCCACCTGCAGCTTCAGGGCAGGCGCCCCCACTGCAGCCACCTGCAGCTCCAGGGCAGGCGCCCCCACTGCAGCCACCTGCAGCTCCAGGGCAGGCGCCCCCACTGCAGCCAGCTCCTGTTCCTGACCGCGTTCCTGTTCCTGACCGCGTTCCAGTTCCTGACCGCGCTCCAGTTCCTGCAGAGGCGCCCCCTCTGCAGCCGCCTGCTGCAGCTCCCGGGCAGGCGCCCCCTCTGCAGCCGCCTGCTGCAGCTCCCGGGCAGGCGCCCCCTCTGCAGCCGCCTGCTGCAGCTCCCGGGCAGGCGCCCCCTCTGCAGCCGCCTGCTGCAGCTCCCGGGCAGGCGCCCCCTCTGCAGCCAGCTCCTGTTCCTGACCGCGCTCCAGTTCCTGACCGCGCTCCAGTTCCTGCAGAGGCGCCCCCTCTGCAGCCGCCTGCTGCAGCTCCCGGGCCGGCGCCCCCACTGCAGCCACCTCCAGTTCCTGACCGTGCTGCAGCTCCCGGGCAGGCGCCCCCACTGCAGCCACCTCCAGTTCCTGACCGCGCTCCAGTTCCTGACCGCGCTCCAGTTCCTGACCGCGCTCCAGTTCCTGCAGAGGCGCCCCCTCTGCAGCCGCCTGCTGCAGCTCCAGGGCAGGCGCCCCCTCTGCAGCCGCCTGCTGCAGCTCCAGGGCAGGCGCCCCCACTGCAGCCGCCTGCTGCAGCTCCAGGGCAGGCGCCCCCTGACCGCGCTCCAAGTCCTGACCGCGCTCCAGCGGCTCCCGGGCCAGCTGACCGCGCTCCAGTCCCTGACCGCGCTCCAGTCCCTGACCGCGCTCCAGAGGCGCCCCCTCCGCCTGCAGCAGCTCCAGCTCCTGTCCCTTCTCCTCCAGTGACTTTGTCTCTCTCACCCCGGCGAATTCGACCCCGACCTGGGGTCTGTGTCCCGTAAAGGGAGGGGACACAGACGCAGGGCTGGGGTCCCGCCCGCCCTGCCCCCTGGCTCGCCCTGCCTCGCCTGCGCTGGGGCTCGGTTGGCGCCTGCGGGTCCCTCTCCGGTGCCTCGTCGCCCTGCCTCGCTCCCCTCTCCGGGTCCTGGTCGGTCGCCTGCGGGGCCCCTACCTCCGGCCCTCCCCCGGACATCGCCGCCTGCTGCGGCTCCCCCCTCCTCCGTGCCTTCGCCCTGGCCCCTTCCAGCTCCCTCGTCCCCTTCCCTGGTGCTCCCTCCTGCTCCCTCCCTGGCCCCTCCGCGGGTCCCTCGCCCTGTCTCCTCTGCCCCTTCTCGGTCCCCTCCGGCTCCGGCCTCCCGGCCGCCTGCGGCCCCTCCGGCTGCCGCCCGTCGCCCGCTGGGGCTCCCACGGGCTCCCCTTTGTTCCCCCGCCTTCTCTCCCTTCTCTCCTGCCCTGGTCCCTCCTTTGTTTGCTCCTCCTCCTGTCTTTCCTCCTTTCTCCATTCCTGGTTTCCCGTCGTTCCCTCCCGTCACTCCCGCTCCTTGTGTTCCGCCTGTTCCCTCTGTTTCTCCCTTCCTGATCTGTCTGTCTGCCTTCCCATCCCTTTGTCAGCTCTTGTCGCACGTCTTGTCCCTGGCTTTGTTTTGTGCTTCGGTCCTGTTTCCCGTCGTGCGTAAATTCTGTTCTTGTTTTCCAGGTCCTGTTCTGCCTCGTCCCGTCCGTCGCCCCCTTCCTTGGCGCGCCCGGTGTAGCGCGCCTTTGGGGGGGGGTTCTGTCATGCCCGGCTCGTCCGCTCCTCGTGTGTGCCACGCCCCCTAATTACCCACGTGTGATTTCCTGATCCTGCCCAGTCGTGTCTTGTTTCCTGCTGCCTTGTTCTGTGTATTTAAGTCCTGGTCTCCCCAGTTTGCTTTGTCTGTCATTAATGTCTGATGTTCGTAAGCGTGAGCTGTTTCCCGGTCCCTGTCCTCGTATTAAACTCCCGTTTGCCCCGTATTCCTGCTTCCTGCTTGCCTGCTTGCCCGCACGATCGCCGCTTCACCCGTACCCGATCGTGACAATAACTGCCAGCAGAAAAGGAGAAATCTCATGCAGAAGTTTGCGCAGGAGAATCGGTTGGCAGGCAGGATATCTGCTGGTAAATCATAGGATAAGAATAGGATAGTTCAGAATATTATTTTTAAATTATGCTTTTCTTTTTTCACATCTAACTGAATCAGGGACGGATTACAAACCGGGTTAGCGGGGCCGCTGCCCAGGGGCCCTTGGGGTGCAGGGGGCCCGTGGGCCCCAAGCCCAAAACAATTTGCAACGCTTATCAGCAATGTATTTTCGTTTGTCTATTTTAGAGGGCCTACATTCTTTGATCCTCTGCCTACAAGGTCCCCTGACCCTATAGGGAGGGTGTTTGGCTGCCAAGGGCCCTTGACTTGTGGTGGTTGTGGTGGTGGTGCAGGTGGTGGTGGTGGGGGGGGGGCCTCGCGAACGTTTTACCCAGGGGCCCACACAACCCATAATCCGTCCCTGAACTGAATAGTGTTAACACGTAGATTTTAGCAGTATTTAGAAGACCGACTCTTGGTGTTTGAAAAGAAGCATCAGCCCAGTTATATTTTCTTTGATGAGCCTAGAGATATCTCAAGATTAAATTAAAATGATTGCACATTTATGGTATCATAGGAAAATTGGGTTATAAATCACTTTCCTATTCTACATGTGATTCTGTGTATTGACATTGTTGATCTGCATCTAATCTACTGTAATTAATGTAATTACAGGTGATGCAATATCCCAGCAGTCTGATAATCACCTGCACAATGAGGCAAAAGGCTTGGATTTTATATCCTTCATTCCTTCAGCACCATCCAAAGTTGATGTCTTTTTACATCAAAAAGTTAGTGGGCCTTATCCTGACCTCTGGATGTTCTGCAAGAACTTGCTGCTGCTGTCCTATGGGCAAGCCGAAGTGGAACGAATAGAGGTGGAGACCTGCAACTTATCAGAGGAAACAGTTGTTGCACAGAGGCTTATATGCGACCATGTCAGAGTGTGTGGGGGAGCAACCAAAGCGCCTCTGACCAAAGGTGAAAGATGAGCGAAAAGCAAAAAAGAAAACTTGAGGAACTCAAGAGGAAGAGAGTCTCACTGGAAAGTGTATGTGAGAGTTTACAAAAGGATGCTGAGCACATGGCAGAGGAAGCAGAGAGTGCTGCTGGAACCAAAAGGGCAACATTACTTACCAAGTCCAATACTCTGAGCCGACGAGCGAAGGAGGAGAAAGAGCAGTTGGTGGTCTTAAATGCAGATACTGAAGAATAGGCTACTGAACTGTGACTCCTAACACATCAAGAGTGAATCGGTGGAAACAAAAATATTTAGGTTCTTTGCATTTTTGGAGTATTTTACTTTCTGTGCCTGTTTGTACATTGTTCACAGCCATAATACTTTATAATTACAAGGTAGTTTTATGTTAGAGCTCTTGCTCCAATAAATATGTGCCTTGTAATTAACTAAATTCTAGGCTATTCAGTTTTTTTTGCCCTCGTGATGGTCGTGGGTTGTGAAAAAAGCCTTCTTCTTAGGGGTACCGCTGGGGCCAGCCGGGCGTATGTCGTGGCTTCAGTGAGTACTTATGTTTGTCATGCTGCCTGTGTACTTTATAGCGGCACAACATATTTCTGCAAATTGCATGCGTCAAATTGTCTGTCTCTCTTAAAAAATATGAAGTGTCACCAAAATTTTAAACGGGGAATCAATCTCAATGAAAAATATTCGTCAAGTAACGTTCCTAAAATAATATAGACATACTAATAATTATATATTAATAAATCGGATGAACGATGCATCCCAAATTGTATCCGCTGCGCACTTCTTAATCAGGGCAATCGCATCGTGGAGGTTTCTGCAGACGCCCAAAAAGACTTACTTAAGAAAACTGTTGCATGATAATTTGTACCATTTTCAAGGGTGGGGGGCGTGCAGTAGATGCCCCCTTTATTTTTGTGCTTCTGCCGTTCAAACCGAGCAGCACTGAGTTTGTCATGGCACCTGACGCCAAATCTACTGCTTAGCTGCTACAGACAGAACTATCTTCAAATCACCACTAGGGGGTGTCAATGCTGCAGCTTCGTTCTATGGTTGATCTTTTTCAAAGACAGTTTTTTTTCTCTCTCTCCACATAATCAACTTAACTGATTAGCGTGCTTTCATAGTAATGGTTTTTAATCCGTGTTAATCTTCTGAACAATGACTAGTAAAGGTTCTATGAGGTTGTCCTACTTACTATGGATTTTAAGTTTTTTATCAAGGTGTTAAAACGTACCACAGTTGCCAGTCCTGTGTTTTATGTCTAGCAATTTGTACAGTTTCTTCAGTATAAACACATGCCATGATCTGTGAGAATCTCCTCCAGAACTCTGCATTTCCTCAAGATCTTTTTGTAATATTGCATCATGGCACTGCTCAGAACAACACAGATGGTGCATAACAACACAAGGGAGTACAAGACAACATGGTGCAGAAACAGTGCGATACAAAGCAGGACAAAACTGGATGATACGTGGTCAGTGGTGGATAAAGTGCAGTAACAGCTGTACAGTGCAGCTGCCGTGGAAATGACTGTTACAGGGGATGCAAAAGCTGCAGGTTTGAATTGTTTGGCGAATGAAGCTGTTCATGAATCTGCTAGTCAGTGTTTGTGGATGGTGGTCAGAGTCCTGGATTATAGACTGAACCTTGTTACTGTGGCAGTTAAAGTACAGCTGGTCAATGGAGGGCAGTTCAGTGCGAATGATGTTCTTAACAGACTTCGCAATGTACTGCCTTCCTGTCATGTGGCTCCACCATACCATAGTACTACTGTAAGAACTAGGGATGTAACGATACATTCAACTCACCATTTGATACGATTCACGATTCTGAGTTCAATTTTCTCATTTTTTGCAGAATGAGCTGCAGACAAATATATTCAAAAATATTCTTATATTTATCTTTCTGAACTGTTGACACTGTTGTGAACAGTGCAACTGAATTTGAATAAAATACTGTTGAAAAAAATCCCAAATCAAAATAAGTAAATAAAAAAAAATAAATCAAATAAATAAGCTAAGGTTTGCATGTGCAGCTTTTTAGCGTGCTTTGCCCTTTTAATAATCTTCACTCAGCTCACGGTGGTGCCAGTGGACCTGTTTGTGTATGTTATCAGTCTATTACAATGTTTGCATGCAGTTTATGTCTTGTCTGTGCTTTTCTCGCTGTTTCCTCCTCGTTTGTGATTACCGGAAAGCTAATATGCTGCCACACCGCCAATTGAAGATCGGGCAGTGCGTCCATCCATCCATTTTCTGAAACCACTTAATCCCAACTGGGATCGCGGGGGAGACCGGAGCCTATCCCGGGAACAAGGGGCGCAGACAGGAACCAAGCCCAGGCAGTCACCTACACACCGCAGGTCGCACACACTCACACAACTACAGGGCCAATTTAGACTCACCAGTCAACCTATCCTGCATGCTTTTGGACCGTGGGAGGAACCTGGAGTCCCCGGCGAAAACGGGGAGAGCATGCGAACTCCACACAGAAAGGGCCCTGGACCGAAGCCAGCACTAACCACTGTGCCGTCCTCAGTTTCAAATTCATTCATCATCTCGCGTTCGCTCAAAACCAAAAACTGACGTACGATGTCGACGTGATACGCAGTGACATCTGACGTCAAACTCACATTGTGAAATCAAATGTAATATTACACCAGTTTTTCTGTTAAAGTACTGTGAAGTACTCCTACAATAGTGATTCATTTTCCACATCAGCCGGTTTAAATCTTCATGCATTTGCACCGATTTTTAACTGATTTGTGATTCATCATTACATGCCAGGGCCAGCAGCTCTGCATGGCTCGACCCTCATAAACATTCTCCACACATGCTGTTCAGGCAGTGGCCACAGAAATTCCCCCAGTGAACTTTATGCTTTCTGTCGGAGAGTATGCTGTGTTCTGGCCTTAAACCCTGCATACTACTTTGCAGACTTTGATCCTCTTAACAACAATTGGCATTTCTGGTGGCTGAATATCCATCCATCCGTCATCCAACTGCATGCTTAAAAGCTGTGAATAATAGTAATAATTCTTAAAATTGCAACTATCTAGAATTTCAGCCTAGTTACTCAGCTAAATTACTATTTAAACCTAGAATAATTTCTATAAGGGGCGGCATGGTGGTGCAGTGGTTAGCACTGTCGCCTCACACCTCTGGGACCCGGGTTCGTGTCTCCGCCTGGGTCACATGTGTGTGGAGTTTGCATGTTCTCCCCATGTCGTTGTGGGGTTTCCTCTGGGTACTCCGGTTTCCCCCCACAGTCCAAAAACATGCTGGGGCTAATTGGAGTTGCTGAATTGCCCGTAGGTGTGTGTGTGTGAGTGGATGGTGTGTGAGTGTGCCCTGCGATGGGCTGGCCCCCCATCCTGGGTTGTTCCCTGCCTCGTGCCCATTGATTCTGGGATAGGCTCCGGACCCCCCGCGACCCAATAGGATAAGCGGTTTGGAAAATGGATGGATGGATAATTTCTATATGTGTGATAGAATCAAAAAATATTTTGTTTTACATATAAATCTTCACAAGGTGTATTACACATGGTATTCCCCAGACACCGCCACCCCAACAGATGCTTTGTTTGTTAAGACAATAGCTCAGAAAGTGGTTGATCGATCTTTTGCAGCTTTTACCAAGGTTTGTACAAGCCAAAATTAAATTTTGAAACGGATCCCTGCCACACCCTGCCCTCCTGAACCTCCCGTTTCCTCCCTAGTGTGGTATAACGTGCCATGCCTGTTCCGCGTTTGTTTTACCTCTCCTTCCTGCCCTTGTGTTACTCATTTCAGGTGCCTCTAGTTTGCTCCCTGCTTAGCCTTGTATAAATGTGCTTCTCAGTCCTGCCTTTAATGTTGCTGCTGCTGTTTGCCTGTGTGTTCTTCCCTGCTTATGATTCCCCCGTGATCCAGTTGTGATCCAGTTGTCTTCATATCATGTATTCAACTCTACTGCCTCAGTCCAGTATTATCTCTGACCATCATCTTATTGCGTTCAATATTTCCCTTGCTCAAAATATTAGCCCCCCGACTCGCTTCTATATGCCAAACGTACAATCACGTCAAATACAGCAAGTAACTTTATCGATAACCTCCCTGAGCTATCGTTTTCAACCAAACTAATGTCGAATTCTGCTGAACTTGATAGCATTACGGATTATTTAGCATCTATGCTTAATTCCACTAGAGAAAATTGCTCAGTTAAAAATAAAAAAGGTTGTACGAGGTTTACTTTGGGCCTCCGCCGATGCCACCCATTGTCTTACCATGTGAGCGTCTCAGGGACTATGCCCGGTGCCTAGGAACATAGTGTGTACGCCCCTCAGAGGGTAGACCGGTACCTGTCATCAGCGTGTGCGAACTCCAGAGGTGTAGTTTTGGTATCCACCTAACTTAACTTGGGCAGTCAAGTTTGGGACCCGGATAAATAAATGGGATTTAACCCAGAGGCTGCAAGATAGTATTTACCACCATAGTCCTAATAAGGATAGAAGTCCAATCTGGAAAGTTTATGAAGAAGTTAGCAAATCAGACAGTCATAAAGTAATCGAAACAACATTTATTAAAAATACTACAATATACAATTATTGACATGTGGACACATACTTGTAAATACATTTGGACAAATACAATATTAAACAATCACATTCCTCAGCTGAGAGTGAACAAAGTTCTGTGGAAAGTATCTGACTACAGATAGACTTTCACCCAGTTCTCTGCGGGAGCTCTGATTACAGAGTGACTCCCCGACTACTTCTGAAGCCCTTCCTTAAGTATCCAGACCAGGTGATGGCATGTTTCTGAAGACTGACTAATTTCGGTCAATGGTTAATTTTAGGGGCATTGCTGACCTTGGTTCTCAAGTCCCCAGCCAATCAGATCACTTTAGGGGGTGGTTGTAATTCCCTTGTTCTACCATGAGAGAATCTCTCTCAGTTTGGTGGGTTGAGCCGAAGTTTCTGTATTTCTCTTAGGAAAAGCTATACTGCCTTAAATCTGAGAGTATAATACTCCTCGTCTCATGCCTATTCAAACGAGACCAAACATGCGTGTATTTGTCCCTAACATCTATGTGTGCTGAGTTATCCTGTTTATAGTAGAAAAGGTGTCTGTGTCTGGAGGCTGACAGCTGTTGTTGCTGTGGATTGATTGTGGAACTCTGGTCACTCCGGGGGTGAAAGGTCTTGCTTTTTCTGTGCTGCTCCAGTTATTCCTATCCAGTCTCTCAGGAGCCGGCAGGCCTTTGCCTTCCTTAAAAGGGGTGGTTTGACGAGTTGAGTCCAGTCTTGCCTGGGCCAGCGGAGCTCTGAAATAGACTGATGCAGGCTGATCAGAGTTGGGGCCTGCAGGACCTATAAGTTTTATGTCCTTACAGAATGTAAGTGGCATCATACTAAACTAGTGGTGTTCGAACTAGCATGGAAAGAGGCTATGGGTAGCTACAAAAAGGCTCTTAGTGCCGCCAAATCATCTAGTATCTATCAGAACTAATTGAAATAAACAAAAATAATCCTAGATTCCTATTTACTATGGTGTCCAAGCTGACTAATAACCAGACCACTGGTTATTTTCCAGTGACGACTTTATGAAACTTTTTGACCAAAAATATGCTCAATTAAACAGAACATTTTGAATATTGAATATTGGTTAACCAGTCAGAACTGATGTACTTAATTTTATCTTCAAATTCATCTACTTGTATGCTAGACCCTGTTCCATCAAAATTATTCAGCGATGCTCCCAGCATTGATTGAACCGCTACTAGCAATAGTTAAACTAAAACATATAATCATATTACCCCAATTTTATCTTCACTGCACTGGCTGCCAGTTAGATTTCGTGTTGACTACAAAACACTGCTCTTAACCTATAAAGCTGTAAATGGTCTTGCACCGCAGTATGTGAGTGACCTCATTTGCGTTCCGAATCATACACTTAGATGACGAGATGGAGGTATTCTATCCGTACCCAGAATAAAGAACATTACCTTTGGGGGAAGAGCATTTGCTCATAAAGCACCACAGCTATGGAATAAACTTCCTATTAGTGTTCGGAACTCAGACACAATCTCTGCTTTTAAGTCAAGGCTTAAGATGTACCTCTTTCGCCAGTCTTTTGGATAGTTAAATCTTCTTTTCTAAGGTGAATGGGAAATCTGGAGGTTCATAGTTATTTGAGATTGAAGGGGAAAGGGGGGATTGGTGCTGTCGTCCTGCCACTCTCGCCGATCACTTAAGCTGTGGATGGGAGGTGGCTTGACGCCAAAACCTCTGTAAACCCTCATGCCTGTGCTTCCTTCCAGGTCACTCTTTTAGGCAGGCTGTCATAGTTGCTTTAGTCCTGCCGGTTAGGTGTAGGGCAATAACTCTTCTCCATCTTCTCTTTTTCGAGCTGATACCGAGCCGACTACACCGTGTGAACCCGCACCTGGACTCCTGGATATAACTACATGAAACCAACTGGGACTTTATAACTATATGAACTCTAATGAATGTCAATGTAAATGCAGTTTCATGCTCCTTGGTCGCCCAGAGGAGGATGGGGTCCCCTTCTGAGTCTAGGTTCCACTCAAGGTTTCTTCCTGCTAGAGGGAGTTTCCTTGCCACTGTCGCCTCAGGCTTGCTTGGTGGGGTTCTGGCCGGTTAAATGTAAAGTGCTTTGTGACAATGCATGTCGTTAAAAGCGCTATATAAATAAAATTGAATTGAATTGAAGTGCTTCCTCAGATTCATTTTTAAATGTTCTCCAGCTAATTTCCACTATGGCCACGAGTTCTAGTATTTTAAATTAATATTGAAATGGTCATTTGGCTGAACAGCATCCCGACCTGTTAGAATCTTATATACCTGGATCATGTCCCCCCATAGTCTCCTTTGCTTGAGGCTAAACAGATTCAGCTCAGCGAACCTCTCCTCATAAGACATTCCTCTAAGTGCAGGAATCATTCTAGTCATCCTACGTTGCACCTTTTCCAAGGCAGCAATGTCCTTCTGAAGGTATGGTGACCAAACCTGCACACAGTATTCTAGGTGGGATCTTACCAAGGAATTATATAATCGTAGCATCACTTCTCTTGACTTACATCTCTAGGTGTGTGGAGTTTAATCCAACATCCTTTTGCCTTTTTTTAATGCTTCCCCACACTGGCAAGAGTGGGACATGGAAGTATCAACATACACACCGAGATCTTTCTCGTAATCAGCTACCTTTATTTCAGTGGAACCCATAAAATATCTGTACTTTACTATATTTACTATATTTCTGCTCCCTGCATGGATTACCTTATATTTATCTATGTTAAATTTCATCTGCCACGTATGAGCCCAGTCGCTAATTAAATCCAGATCCTGTTGTAGCCTCTCTGGACATGAGACATGATCTAACATCAATCAGAAGATACCACACCAGCAGATAATGATTTCTGGAATAGTAAAGTTAAAGGTTGGCTAATAATACCCCTCATCTCTTTTAAAACTATAGATAAGATGCCATCAGGGCCTTGCGATTTATTTATTTTGAGCTTAGCTAGGCTTTGTACCACATCAGCCTCAGTTATACATATATTGGTCATAGACATCGTTGTATTTGTACTAAATGGTGGTAAGCTATTCTACTGTGAACAGCCATTGTAAAATAATCATTAAACTCATTTATATCAATTTCATTTTCAATTATAAGGCCCTTACTATCCTGCAAATGAGTGATTTTCAGCTTTTAGAGCTCTTTCGGAGTTAAAATATTGGAAGAAACTTTTAACGTCATCCTTATAACTGTTATTAACTAAACCTGTAGACGTAGATACTCCTGCTTTATTTTGAAATCATTAGTTAATTTCCATTTGTGGAAGAAAGCCCTTTTGCTCCTGACTTTATTCTTAATTTTCGTAGTAAACCACCTGTGACATCGCGTGCTGGACGAACAGGCAGGAAGCGAGGAATCAAGGATCCGGGAAACGGAGAGTCGGGAATGAGGGTTTATTGATGAAAACAGGTACCAACAGCGAGAGATTTCAATGACAGGACTGGGGAAACAGACTTGAATGTGGACTAAATACACAGGACTACTCAAACTGACAGAAAACAGCTGGTTACAATCGGGGCAGCACACATGGTTAATGAGGGGGCGTGGCACACACGAGGATCGTACAAGCAGGTCATGACACCAGCTTGGTTGCAGTTTCCTAGATTTAGTTTTTCTGGAAACGGGTATGAAGTTCTTTTGCACTTGCAACAATGTGCTTTTAAAAAATTCCCATGCCTCTTCCACAGTATTGCTATTTAACTCCATCCGATTTACAGTTTCTAGTTTCAGTCTCATACCATTGAATTACCCTTCCTAACATTGTATACTTTTGTTTTGGACTTGGTTGAAGACTCAGGCAGCAGGAGTTGCCCCAACGTTGGTATGTCCTTATCCATAAGGGGGAGTAAACGTTCTGGTTTCCCGACCTTATAGATGAAGGAGTTGGGGGATGTTGCCAGTGACCTGCCGGATTCCAGGCAGAACAGGCCTCGCTATGCCACAGCCCTTCAGAGACTGGGCCTTCCGTGCAGAACCTCTGCATCCAAATTAGACCAGTTGTTTAACAAAACCCTAAAATGGGGTTATTTTTGACATGGAACGGGACTTTGATTCAACAACCCATTACTTAGTTGCGGCAAGTACCCAATATCAAGTATAGCTGCAAAGAATCTGCCAGAGATTTTCAGAGAAGTTCCCCAGATGCATGGACTGGACTAAGGTGCGTCAGATTAAACAGGAGCCTGGTAAATTCTGTGAGCCCCACGCCAAGTGACTGATGGAAACATACTCCAGCTACAGTGAGATGGACCCTCCAGCGGACCGAGAGTGGGATTCCCTCTGGGAGCGACAACTCGTGCAGTTGCTGGTGGATGAGCTGCAAACAGACATCAAGAAGGACTTCCAACCTCACAATCATTTACCAAACCACTTCAGGTAACTTGTAAAGATGTAGGTATTGGAGTATTCACACATTCATTTGCAGTGTCCACCTCCTGTCCGGTAAATTTGGCAGGACAAAATTTGAATAACCTATAGGCCAGACTCATGAATGCGGCTGAACGAGTAAAGGTAGAACAGGTGGCCAATCCTGTTATACAGTCCTAGTAGATTGAGAACCACCTGATTGCAACTGTAGTTGGAATCAAGGGCTGAGCAGCATGGTGGCCTGGGGGACAATTATGAAAACACAGACCCACTGATATCCTTAAAACCCACAATCAAAAGAGGAGTCAGGATGGCCAGTGACATGTGCTGGCTAAATGGGGACAACAAAGAGAGAACAGAACAAGGCAGGGAGGGATTCTGACACAGGTGCCATGCTACTTTGTTTAAATATGCTGTAATGTTTTAGTGCAAGCCTTAGACAATGGAATCTCTGAATGACGCCGCAGTCTGGCTCTTTCTGAAGGTCCTATACTGTAACCGTCCTGAGAAGTTGTTTGCATGCACTTGCTGCCTTGACACTTGTTGATGTGCGTGTGCCCTGCTCGAGCAGTAAAGGGGAGATCACATGCAGAGCTGATTTTCTGTAGTTCCTTAGAATAAAAATAGAATATTCTCTTCAAATAGGAACACATGCTGCGTTTGATTATTTCACTCCAACTCGGACAAAAACGTCACGAAAAACATCACTTCCCATTAGAAACGCCTCTTTTATGACGTTAATGTCTGACAGAATCTTCTTGTCCGAGTTGCCCCTGTGACGTAATTTCAACATGGCGGCTTACACACTCAACATTAATTCTATTTTACAAATCCTTAAAAATGTTTATTTTGTTAAATTTATTATTATCCCATCCATCCATTTTCCAAACTGCTTATCCTACTGGGTCACGGGGGGTCCGGAGCCTATCCCGGAAGCAATGGGCACGAGGCTGGGAACAACCCAGGATGGGGGGCCAGCCCATCGCAGGGCACACTCACACACACCATGCACTCTCACATGCATTCCTACGGGCAATTTAGCAAGTCCAATTAGCCTCAGCATGTTTTTGGACTGTGGGGGGGAACCGGAGTACCCGGAGGAAACCCCACGACGACATGGGGAGAACATGCAAACTCCACACACATGTGACCCAGGCGGAGATTTGAACCTGGGTCCCAGAGGTGTGAGGCAACAGTGCTAACCAGTGCACGACCATACCGCCCATTTATTATTATTATTATTTATAATTATTAGTAATTATTAATGTAATTGCACGTGTTCGATTTAGAGAATACCATATTGTGACCGTAAACAGTATCCTAACATGCAATATCAGATTTTTACCAGACTTGTTAGTGTTTTTGGTTTGTTTGTAGTTTGTTTGCCTCTCGAAAAAAGAATATCGCTATGAATGTACTAAAATACTTTATAAAGCTTTTAATGTGGTTTGACTAGTTCCTGTTTCTTGTTTATTTGTCTGAAATAATAATCTTACTCCATAACTGCTAAAATATAAAGCAACAACACAGCAGCGTATTCATGGAGGCAGCCATGTTTGTTCCGAGTTGTGCTAGCTTGAACGGGAGATTGTTGGATGTGATGTCACCCAATTTGGAATTTCCAAGTTCCGAGAGAAAAACGAACGCACCACAAGACTCTGGCTGGAAATTTCTACAATAGAGCCATTTAGTTATTTCTAGAAAAATATTTAGAGCCAATGACCTGATGTCATTGTAACACAGGTCACTGTCCGTGGTGCTGAATTCTCTACTTGATGGGCTGGTGCTGAATGAATATGACAGCTGGCCAACATGTCTGTGTGCTTCCACTGACTGGCACCCAGACATATAATGACTTTTAACAATGAGGAGGGAAACGTCCAGACAGGAAATTAGTCAACAGTAATTAGTAATCACATATAGTTCGCATTTATCATGATGTAAAATTCAAAAACCTTTTTATATTATTAAGGGATAAATGTAATTGAGTTTTAATGTATCCTTTCCGCTCTTAAAATCGCAAATTATTTCTGACTATTAATCTGCACATTTTAATAATTTCATTAATATTACCTAATTGGTTTGTCTTTTTTATTAAATTTTAAAACTAGCTGTACAATTGTTGATGTTGTTGCTGTTCTGAATGTCATTGGCCTGTTGCCTTACGTCTGTCTAAACATGAGTGAGGGGATGGATGCACTATTCTATGGGGGCCTCTGTAGAGAATAAATGATCCTAATTTTATATTGAGAGAGATGGTTAATTCCTTTTTAATCCATACTGCGTTCAGAGCCCCTGTTCTGCCGTTGATCACTGCTGCATATCATCCCCAAACCAATGGCCTGGATGAGAAAACGAATGATGACATAAAATGGTAAGTCTGTTTTTGAGGTTGTTTTAGAACTGTGTGAGACAGGCTCTATTCTTTTAACATTACATCAGGAATTACTGATATTATTGACAATCAATCCCTTAATATACAGTATCTCACAAAAGTGAGTACACCCCACACATTTTTGTAAATATTTTATTATATCTTTTCAAGGGACAACGTTAAAGATATGAAACTCTGATAGAATGTAAAGTAATCAGTGTACAGCTTGTATAATGGTGTAAATTTGATGTCCCCTCAAAATAACTCAACACACAGCCATTAATGTCTGAACTGCTGGCAACAAAAGTGAGATTAAAAATGATTTGTGGCAAGATCGGATCATGTGTGTTGAAGAGTTTCTTATGACTGACAAGTAGTTATTTAAAAACATATCTTGAAACAGCAAATTACATTGTTCTTAATGCTTTTAGAAAATGACTCTTTATAATGATCTGTGAATAATAATAATTTGCTATGAATGTTTTTCCACTTCAGCTTTCCACAATTATTCTTCCCGATGAGAAAAGCTACGGCACGTTTTTTGATGAAAAAAATAAAGTAGTTGAGACAATAAGCAACAACAGCTGAAAACATCTCCTAGTCACAGGAAAAACAGAAGCAGGCATGTGGTAAACGAATACAAAAGAGGTACCAAAACACAGTTTATCATGTTGGAGATGAGGCGCTTCTGTTCAACATGAGGAAGCGGGGACGGAAAGGAGGAAGAACGGAACCGGATTTTACCGGACCTTATGTCATCCAGGCAATATGTGGCAAGCTGGTTACACTGTCTAATTCTGAAGGGGCAACTTTAAAGAACAAATACAATGTAAACCACATACAGAAGGAGCCAAACTGATGTCCCAAGTCAGGAATCACACAAGGTGCCAGAAGAGTATAAGACCAGTAAACCTCCCTCTAGCGCAGAGCTTCTGACAATCGAGAAGGATGCTGACAGTTGAAAAAAAACTCATGTCTGTGTGTTATGAAAGAATATCAATAAATGTTTCCGAAAGGGGATGACTCATTTGGTAATTATTTACGGCTTATGTTATGGCTGCCAATTTACAGTCTTTACTGAAGTCTGACTTCTTTTGAGTCACCTTTAATATAGATTGGACACTCTCTATGCAATGTGCAATACTTACATAGATGGTAAATGTTTACCTGCTTGCACAGATGGATGATTAGGTAATTAGTGTAAGTGTGTGTGTGCGTTCAATCGCATGTATGTCCAAGGTCCATAGTAAATAATATACACTGATCAAGAGATGCCCGAAAGTGGATAAAAGAGGACATTAGTGGGTGTATCACTTAGTGTAACGCGTGCAGGAAAATGAGCAGGACTGCAAGCCATATAATGACCCTTGTCTAGCTCTTAATACAGTATGCATACAGTGATGTATCTACAATGGACAGCTACTATGAGCAGATAGCACAGTACAGGTGCTTATAAGATCTGTATGCTATTTCCATCCATCCATCCATTGTCCAAACCGCTTATCCTACTGGGTCGTGGGGGGTCTGGAGCCTATCCCGGAAGCAATGGGCACGAGGCAGGGAACAACCCAGGATGGGGAGCCAGCCCATCACAGGGCACACTCACACACTATTCACTCATACATGCATACCTACGGGCAATTTAGTAACTCCAGTTAGCCTCAGCATATTCTCAGCATATTCTTGGACTGCGGGAGGAAACCCCACGACGACATGGGGAGAACATGCAAACTCCACACCCATGTGACCCAGGCAGAGACTCGAACCCGGGTCCCAGAGGTGTGAGGCAACAGTGCTAACCACTGCACCACCATGCCGCCCCCTGTATGCTATTTCATTCTATAAAAAGAAACTTACTGTACTGTACAATAAAGTATTTCACCACTGCTTCTTCCTCAGCTCCCACTGTTTGCTAGCACATGCATCTTTTGATTTCTTAGTGCAATCTGTGCTTTATTTTTTTTTTGTGAAATGTAAGTGCAGTATCTGTTTATTAAGTGCTGTGGTTTAATATGTACATTATTATTTCAGTACTGTGTATACTGTCCTTAATGTCTTGCCTCTCTCGTATAACTTGAGATACGCCCAAATTGACTTGCAACAAGTGGTCCTGGTTCCAAATGCGGAAGGCGATGGATACCTGTATTTTATATGCTGTAGTGTGCTGGGTGTCAGACATTGCAATGCACCTTGCTTTGATCTTGACCTGTTAGATCAGAGGGAGGTAATCTTATCCAGAAAGGGCCACTGTGTATGATGGTTTTCACTGCAACTCTCTTAACAGCGAACCTAACAGTTATCCCAATACCTTGATCTTGCTAGCATATTTAAATGTGTACCTATTCAGGAATAGAGTGGTGAAGGCATTCAGAGGAGGACTGATGATTATCAGAGGGAACAAAGGGGCTGGGTACTTGTCAGTATCCAGTAGAACCACCAGACTCCTACACTGAATGGTTCTGGATGTGGCACAGACGTTAATCCCTCTGTATTAGGGGATCCGTCTCCAGTTTGTACTCTTCTAGTTAATAGGTAGATTATCAGGCAGTTTTTCACCCTAGTCCAGTACTCATTGACAGCCTAATACACCGTGTTTCAGTTTGTCTTGATAGTCAATACATGTCACAGGATGTACATTACTCTGATGGGCAGGCCCTCTTACATATGATGGAAATTGCAATACCTACTTTTGGCCACGAGATGGCAGCAAGAAAATAGAAAAATTATTTTCCCACGGTCTACTAGCAGCTTTTAGATGTTAATTCTTCATAAAAATAATTTGACTTGATCCAATGTATTTTTAATACAAACAATTACCACACAAAGCTGCTAGTTTCCTCCGGTTTCCCCCCACAGTCCAAAAACATGCTGAGGCTAATTGGAGTAGCTAAATTGCCCGTAGGTGTGCATGTGTGAGTGAATGGTGTGTGAGTGTGAGCTGTGATGGGCTGGCCCCCCATCCTGGGTTCTTCCCTGCCTCGTGCCCATTGATTCCGGGATAGACTCCGGACCCCCTGTGACCCAGTAGGATAAGCGGTTTGGACAATGGATGGATGGAAATAGCATACAGATTAAGCACCTGTACTGTGCTATCTGCTTATAGTAGCTGTCCATTGTAGATACATCACTGTATGCATACTGTATTAAGAGCTAGATAAGGACAGTGGGTCATTATATGGCTTGCAGTCCTGCTCATTTTCCTGCACGCGTTACACTAAGTGATACACCCACTAATGTCCTCTTTCATCCACTTTCAGGCATCTCTTGATCAGTGTATATTACTTACTATGGACCTTGGACATACATGCGATTGGACACACACACACACACACACACACTTACACTAATTACCTAATCAACCATCTGTGCAAGCAAGTAAACATGTACCATCTATATAAGTATTGTACATAGCATAGAGAGTGTCCAATCTATATTAAAGGTGACTCGAAAGAAGTCAGACTTTAGTAAAGACTGTAAATTTCTCAGCCATAACATAAGCCGTAAATAATTACCAAATGAGTCATCCCCTTTCGGAAACATTTATTGATATTCTTTCATAACACACAGACATGAGTTTTTTTTCAACTGTCAGCATCCGATCCAAACGGGATTCCCATTTCCTTTCTGTGGGATCCAACAGAACACGGGCTGACCATCAGTCAACATGTCTTCAACCGTGCAGGACAGGACCCAGTCCAGGCCAAACCTCACGGTGCTGGTGTTAATAAAAAAAATGTAAGGAACATGCAGCTGCAGCTCACACACAAACACAGTCCACAGCATCCAGAAAAAGGTCAGGCCTTTTTCTTCTTTAGCTGACTCCGCCCAGACCTCGCCCCCTTTCTGGGCGCCTCGCACTATGCCTTTGAACTGGCCCTGCAGCTTGGCCCGTTTCCTGTTTCCCAATGCAAGTCATAAGATTCACCCGTAAATGATATTTTGAATCGGAACGATATTTATTACTATTGTTTAGATTAAATATATAACGGTTTAATGATTGAATATAACTTGATATTGTTGTTTGTGTTGTTTAGTTTGAGGTTCTAGTTTCTGTCTTTATCCGCTTTCGTTTCAGTAGGCAGCTGGTTCATCCCAGGCTCAGGGTCTCTCTGCTCTTCATCAAACCCACACCCCCAGTTTGGGAGCACCCTCTCCCTCTCCTCCCCCCACGGCTGTGACTGTTACTCCTCCTTGAGGAGTAACTGCTCCGCCCCCTATCCCAGCCCCTATACCCACAGGAGTGCATCACCCAGTGAGCCGCCGCCCTGCCTGTCCCCTCACACAAGCACACACTGAAATCATGGTCCTAAGCTCTCTGTGTGGGTCACCACGATAGTACAGCACACCGACGATTACCCTCTGACTGAATCAGAATCAGCTTTATTTGGCCAAGTATGTTCACACATATTGGGAATAGTTAGACATTTAATCAAAATAATTAAGACAAGACATAAACATACAGTTCTGTTGATATGCGACGCATATAACCTCTGCATTCACAGCACTGCTTCAGTTATCGAAGAGCAAATTTCGAAAACTCACTCAGTCCGATAACCTAAAGTAATAAGTCATAATCCTCTTCATACGTTGCAGTAATGGGAATGAAATCTCACTCAGTGTTTATGTAATGGAGCAATGGAATTTCGTGAAATTTCCAAAAGTCCACAGAAATATTTAGAAAAACATTCCTGCAGACTGAGTTTTTGATATTTGCTTTTCAATTAACACAATTTTCTTCAGTCTGAGGTTTAACAGAATTCAGCCATATGCTGTTCAAAAAAAACTACACAGAACAAAAACAGAATGGACTTTACATCTGTCTGAAAGGAAAGTTGACACAGGCTGCAGCAGTGAACAAATCAATCAATGTATTAAAGTTAGGCATTAAGTAACTGGAGGCAGTATATACATAACATGATAACATGCCTTTTCTGTATTGACCATATTAAGGACGCTGTAACACTGCCCACCACATACCTGCTTCATTTATTGTTTTATACTTGCAGCTGCTTATTCAGACAGCTCGTCTACCTGTCTGTCCATGTTGCCCTCCCATGACAACTGGTCCAGCCTACAGGTGCCGTCCCATTCCGGCATGTTACCCATGAGTCATAGCGGCACCTCCGGGAGCAGCTCCAGGTGAGCCCGTGCCTCCCCTCCCCCACCTGTCCCCATGCTGAGTCTCGGGCCCCCGTCTTCCCTCTTGTTCTCGCCTATACCCACATCCTGGCCTGTGTCTGCATCGTCTCACCTCGTTAACAGGACTTTCGCCTTCTTCTGTCCTGATCCATTCAGGCCCATCATTCTGGGACATGCTTTGATTTATTTCGCCATAGTTACTCTTTGTTTTCCTTTGTACTTTGCACTCTACAAGTAAAATGAATAAAAAATAGGCATTATTTTGATATTGTTTTAGTACAGTGACACTAGTATATTTGTTGTTGTTTCCAGGCAACACTGCATGCTGATTTAACGTCTTTCCTTAATCTCCACCCCATTGCTCACACACAGCCAGTATCCCAGTTTGTGGTCAATGAGCTCCTCCTCACTCACCCCAGTCTCCTAGTCCAGTGGAATGTCCAACAGCTTGGGCTCTCAGTTCCTGCGTGTCATGCCCGGCTCGTCCGCTCCTCCTGTGTGCCACGCCCCCTGATTACCCACGTGTTTTCTCCCGATTTGTACCCAGCTGTATCTAGTTAATTTGCTCAGTCCTGTGTATTTCAGTCCGTGTCTTACCTGAGTCCAGTGTCTGTCATTGATGTTTGTATGCGTGAGATGTTTCCCCGTCCGCGCTTCCTAATTAAACTCCCGTTTTTGCCTGTCCGCTTGCTCCTTGCACGCCTTGCCCGCACGATCGCCTGCCTGCTTGTACCCGATCGTGACACTGCGCAGCTCTACAACTCATTACCCAGGGCTCTCGCACCCGGCCACAGTGCCCCTCTCAGGCTCCCCGCTGTATGACAGCACTGCCCCATCGGAAGTTCATGAAGCCTCACAGTACGACGCCTCTCCCCACGCGCGCTTAGCCACCACCGGGACTCCCATCACTCCTCCTTCCCTGTAGGGCGGCGCACTTCCATTATTATTACAGTTTCTACTGTCACTCTGTTGCTTTTCCTGGTGCTGGACTTTTGACAGATAAATACATTATTTGTTGCATTCAGTGACAAAAGATTGGTCTGTTTAACACCCTCAGTCTCCACCCTATGAGCCCCTTGTTGGCGGCAGAATCAGGAAGATGTCGGAGAAAGCAGAGGTAAAGTGAATAGTCACCTCGACAATAATGTGAAAACCGCTAATGGTGATCATGCCTGTGTGGGTGAAATGGATCACCACAGTATAAGCGGATGATGATTATAGACGATTTTTCCCTTTTTCTTTATGTCTGTTTACCATCTAATAGGCATTTTTTTTCTTTGGGATGCGTCTAGGTCAGATACGACCAAAATATTTTTCTCATTTCAGAAGTGAAAAAAAATATTGCTCTCAGATTCTGTTCAGTTGTAGTTTTTTAAAATAACCTTGATTTGTGTTTGTTTAAAATGCCATTACCTGTTGCTTACTGGGCCGCTGAAAATGTCTGGCCCAGCTAAATTTCTTGGTTTAAAAATCTGGCCCAACTACTTTCCAGACCTGGACTAGCCCTACTGAATCATACACTAATGTTATTCTGTTATGTGGGCTGTTGTGATAGGGAGATTTGCTGGATGCTGCACGACGGGTGGTGTCCCTGCTGCAGAATGCCCTGTCTGAAGCAGCACCTAGAGACAGTGAGGGTTGTTGTTATCACCTTAATATTGTATATACGCAATCTGTTATTTCTTAACTAATATAATTGTAAGGTATTCTTCTAATATATTGTGCACAGCCAACAAAAAAGAGAAAAATGCAAAACCAAAGGAAGGCTTTCTTTTCTCTTAAAAGTCTTTTTTCTAAACCAACTGAGAGTCAGTTAGAGGGGTGTTCATTATCAGTATTGTTGCTGGCATTTCTGAAAATGTGCCAATTTTAGTCAAGTGGCTACTTTTCAAATGCAGTCCCTGGCCAAGATGAAGAAAGTTCATGAAGACTACATGATAATATTAAGCACTGACATAACAAACAACATTTTTTACATGCAAAATATACAGGAAATATACACTGCAACAGGCTAGGATAGACAAATAACCAAATACACTTGCAAGCCTGACCACTTTAGACCCCAGATTAGAAAATTGGTGAATGAGCATATATTTTTTCCAAGTTTTGTTTTGCTTTCAAGTTCTCACAAATAAAAAAAAAAAAAAGATTTTCCCACTATAGCCAGATCCAGTTTCTGTGGGGGGCGGGGGGGGGGGTGACAATTTGTAGTAATAACTATTTCCTGCTGAAAACCACTGGTAAACTATCCACATGTCTCTGAATATCTGTGAGTCCCGAGACCTCCATGACAGATAGATATAAGTTGCTAGTGTTGATCGGCAGGAAATCTTCTCCAAAGCCCCACCACCACCTCACACCAATCCACCCAGGGTTTACTCCAAATAAATTTGCTGGTAATACAAACCGGATCAACTTGTGGTTTGTGTCCACGTGTACTAGAGACAAAGGCCCTGGTACATTCTGCGTACAACACAGCCAAGACTTGACAACCTTTATATGATGCGCATGGAATCAACCCTATGCATGGAGGCTGCAACTCTTCTCCACCGAACCCTGTAGCCCATTGACTGCAGCCTGCATTGACTATCCTGTAGCCTGCATTTGGTAGATCATTCTTGACAGAAGAAACCAAATTGTCAAGTTCCCTAACACAGAGCTCATACTCTTTTATTCTTCTTAAGATTGTTCTTCTTGAAACACCCATCAGTGTGGCTATGCAAGGCACAGGAAGTTGAGTATGGAGCATTTCTTTCAAACATTGTTCTTCAATCAAAATCTTGGGTCGTCTATTGGTGGCAGCGACTTCCTGTGTGACACATGGGGCTGGACGTTCCAGATGTGCCCTCACAAGGTCAAAGAGCTCTTGCAAAGCCAGGGTGATAGCAGGAGGTACTTCAATGTGATTAGACAGGGCCTGCAGAAGATACAGCTCCTGATGACAAAGGAACTCCAGGTAATCCAAATTTAGTGGAGTCGCGCTGAATCCTATTTCTATTTTATGCAGAAGACTTTCGAGAAGGTGGTATCTGAGCTGTTCACAGAACAAATTATAGTTAATGAGGTGTCAAGATCTTGTCTCTGATCCACACACTAGGCCTACCATTCAAAAGTTTTAATTATGAAAATGAAATGTTTTTGTTTTGTGAGGTGCTTGTTCATGTATGATGATGTAGTGGCTGCTCTGTTTGACCGTGGTAAACCTTTTCACAAACAATATAAGTGAAGAAGTATGACATTAGATCTAAGGACCAGAGTATAATAAAGTTAAATAAAATCCATCAAAAACACTTACTCAGTGGAGATTCCAATGTAGTAGGCAGACAACTTTATGGCTTTAATAATGAGTGTATTTAGCAGCTACAAGGACAAAAGATATTATAAACCTCTCCATTTTAATGCTAATTTAATAAACATTAACAGATAGCACTTAAGGTGGTTTCGCCTATAGTCTGCTAACACTAACCCGAGAACTAATATCTGAGGAGCGTTCTTCCCAGGATTTGAATTTATTAAATTGGTTTTGTGATGTTGTATTAAGAAATTTTATTCACAATGCAATTTACCGTACATTGGCCCATTCTTTTATATACGGTAAGACGAAGCGGGAAATTCGAGCGAGCGAGTGCTGTGCAGACGCGAGCGCGTAGAGGGGATGGGTTTTCAGCACTCGAGCACACGCACGCGCGTGGTTCGACTTTTGGCCCTAATTTAACGGCGAGCGAGTGAGTGAGTGCTGTGCAATCGCGAGCGCGTAGAGAGCATGGATTTTCTGTTTTTATGCGCACGACTTTTGGCACTAATTTAACGCCATAGAAATGTGTGTTTAAAAGGGGAGGAGATCGGGTTGCAGCGCTGGTGTGAGCGGTTTCTCCGGGCAGTTCGCTCGAGGCTAACGTGGCTTTGGGAACGTGGTGCACCCGTCACCCATGCCAGGGAAGAAATCAAAACCGAAATGCTAGGAATATGGACTTCATCTTACGTCAAGCGTTTTCCCCTCCATTGACGCCCATAAAGAAAAGGCTTAAAGTCCATATTCCTAGCATTTCGGTTTTGATTTCTTGTCAGGTAAGTCTTTATGGCCAGATACATTCGCGAGAAATTTGGTGATTTGTGGTGACTGTTTTAATACATTAAGTTGCGTTACGCATTTTCACATTAAGCGTTTTAGAATGTCCCGTGGCAGGTATCCCCTTCTATTGCCCTAGGGAGGGTTGTAACCCTCGTCTGTATATTAATAAAGAATAATCCTTCTATTCCTGTCTCATGTATCTGGACCTCCCCAGCAATTTAACGAAATTTGGTGGCAGCGGTTACAAGTGAACCCGTTTAAGTTTAGCGCTCATACTTCCGTCCATATGTTTAAGACCCACCTTGGCTGACTTAGCTGACATGTCCTGATTTCATAATCTTCAAATTTGTAATCTTTTCTCCTTCATCTAACTCCATGTTTTTAACTTCTTGTCATTTTCTTGCCGTTTGACTCATAGAAAATTATCAGACTTAAATGACACGTCAGCCTGTGCAGACAGCGATTTCAATGTTTTAATAAATTGGCCAGCAGGTGGGGGCAGTGCTCAATTTCATTAATGCCATTCAGAAAACTTTCAGGCTTTATGTCTTAATGAACAGCCTAGAAAAGGACAAAGCATTATATTACTGATGCATACAGCAGATCCCCAACTCAGGCTGTGTTGCATATTCTTAACAGTGCTACAGTATGTTCACACAGCCAGTACAAACAAACTTGCAAGATCTAGACCAGGGGTCACCAACCTTTTTAAAACGGAGAGCTACTTCACGGGTACTGAGCCATACGAAGTTTGATATCAGTTTTAAACGCCCTCCTAAACATGTCTAAACTTCATGCATGATAAACATGTTTTAAATGCTTTTTTATATTCAATTTCAAATCTATATAAATGCAAATGTGATAGATTAGAAACAGGACAAAATAAAATTTTAGATGATGTTCGCTGGTGAGTTGTGCTATTTTATAGAACAGGTCCACGGGCAACTCATGTGGTCATTGGGGGCATCCTTGGGGCACCATGTTGGTGACCCCTTATCTAGACCTACCACATCAGGTAGGAAGGTGCCTATTTCTACCAACTATTCAGACCATCAGACCCAAACCATACATTCAGTCATGCACAGGCACTCCACCAGAGGGCTCTACATTCTGTCCTACATCTGCTCACCTGTTAGACCCACACTCAGTCTCCATCCTGATTTCTACCTACTACTCGGACTATCTCACCAAAACCAGTCCTGTGGCCTGTTCTATGAAGCGGGGTTACTGGCTTATTGGGGAAACTTGTCGGATTTCTTGATCGGGACCTTCAACTGCTCTGCCATAGAGAGCATCCTAACATGCTGCCTTACGGTCTGGTATGCGGGCTGCTGGTGGCCTCCTACCGCTCTGCCATAGAGAGCATCCTAACATACGGCCTTACGGTGTGGTATTCGGGCTGCTGGTGGCCTCTATGACTTTTTTTGTAGACAGTCCATCTGTGTGGTGCTGTTTGCACGAATTGTTTTGGGAAATGCACTTACAGTTTTGCAGATGTTAAGGGTGATTCCAGAAATGCATCAAAGCAACTGAGGAACTGCAATGTCACTGTACAGTTACTTATAATGGGCGCCAATGTAATGTGTAGAGTGGCAAATAAACTGATTCACCATTTACTCTCATGTACATCACTTAAAATGCTTGTTTTAAATGCAAATGTGTGAATGTAAATCTAAGCAGTAAAGCTACAATTTACATTCTGTTTGCATGGTGGAAAGAACATTTAATCTGCCTTTTAAGTGTGATTAGAAGATCTAATGCCTGTGTGCTTGTAATAAGATGGTCGCTGGTTCAAACCCAGCCACAGCACATCTCTGCGTCCTTGAGCGAGGCCCTTAACCCCCAGCTCACTGGGCATCACTATGGGTGGCTGCCCTTCGCAGACAACTTACTCTGTTTACTCTAAAAAAAAGAGAGCAAGTTGAGAGAGAAGTTAAGACAATTTCTCCACAGGGACCAATAAAGTATCAATTATTATTACTGTATGAGAGACTGTCTAATATCAGATAGATAACAGACTCATACTGTGCTGAGCTT
>NW_026042993.1:42500-66916 GCF_023856365.1 Brienomyrus brachyistius | reverse complement strand
CGAGAAGAATGATCAGTTCTTCTACACATTGAACGATAAAGACTGTGTGAATATGTTTGGATGAGCTATTGCAGAAAGTATTTATTTCAGAACAAGGAACTTTGCACAAAACAACTGACTATTTGACTATGATCGCCCACTCAAACATTTGGGCCCAAAATTGTTGTTGCAGACATTCTTTGCCTTTATAATGTGGTCTCACAAAGTAATGTTTAACCTTAAGGTAGCATGACCGAATTCCAGGTTTTGTTTTGATGCGACTTATTGTTCACTACAGATTTTATCATCGAAATGCCCTGTCCTTTTTTGTATAAATGTGAAATTAAATGTTATTTGCACTGTATTGCTGATCTTTATGTCAGAGAACCTTTTTTTCTGAGAATCCACACTGCTGTAAATTTGCATCAACATGATTGGGATTGGGATGGAAAAATTATTTTCCATCTTAACCCATATTCTAAGCATATTGATTTCTCTTGTAAATTTTACTTTTACAGCAGTATGATTTAAGACACTAACAGCAATTTTTCAACCAGTAATTGTTAATGTGATAGGAATTGCATTCAACAGCAAATGCGTTCAACTTAACCAAATGTATAAATCTTACATATTCTGATGATTTGACATTCCCCCGACGTCTGTGTGATGTATTTCAGCAACAACACGCAGTTAATGAGATCACTATGCGGAATTTAGCCGACTGTTATTTTACTGATTAGGATATATCACCCAAGATTGGGGTATACTATATATCAAGGGTCAGCAACCTTTTTGAAACTGAGAGCTACTTCACGGGTACTGAGCCATACAAAGGCTACCAGAACAGACTTTACCTAAACTTATCTAAACTTCATGTAGAATAAACACGTTTTAAATGCTTTTTTGGATATTGTCATTTTCAAATCTATATAAATACAAATGTGATTAAAGAAGAATAGCAACAAGATAAAATTAAATTTTAGTCGCTGCCCACTGGTGAGTTGTGGTATTTTTAGAACAGGTCCGTGGGTGACTCATGTGGTTCTTGGGGGCATCCTGGTGCCAGTGGGCACCATGTTGGTGACCCCTGTTCTAAATGGTATGTAGGGTATGCAAACTACACCAACGCTTCTGATGTAGCTACATTTAGGCTTATAGTGGAATAATATAGTGGAAGATTCCTTGCGTGAGTGTCTGAGAGCGTGAAAGTCATGCCAGATGCATGGTAGTCGGCAGCCCTGCTTTCCGTGTGCATCTGTCTCTTACTTTAGGTGGCTAGAGATCCAGCATTACTCAGGATTAGGAGCCACTTGCACTGATAATAATTAGTTTCTTTTTCCCCTTGCAGTCTGCTGCTGTATAACATTATGAAATCAGCCCAAAAATCCGCAACCCATGACCTCCTAATATTTACCCAAAACTATGTTTTCAAAATAGCACAATAGGGCATGAACACCGCAGACCTGGAAACTCTGCTGAGCATTGAGAATCAGCGTGCAAAGGCTCTTAATTTGGATATGTTTGTGAAACATTCTGCTGCACAGCACAACAAAGAAAAACAACTGGTCAGTGATAATGAAAAGTACAATCAGCATTGTTTTAACCATGAGAGTCCAAATGCTTAGATAAATTGTCACTTTTTCAGTGTAAGTATGCTCCTGAGCTCCACGATTCTGAATGATAGTCGGTTTCTCACTGAACCTCCATGCCACTCTGTTAAAATCTCTTGCCACCCCATGTAAAATTTTCTAGATCCACCACTGTGCCAGAGCTAAGACTTAAGAATCTTGAGTATTATTTCAACATAAACTTTGCTTGGGTGCTTCATACTTTAAATTAAATATAAATTATGGCAACGTGCAAAACTATTAAGGAAAATGCAACGTATTTGTTTTTCATTTACGTAATTATATATGTTGATTATGATTCTTTTTAGTTCCACAGTACATGCAGATACTAAAATCCAAGCATGCACTCTTAGGTTAATTGCTATCAGTTCATATAAAGATTTATAGAAATTTCAGTCAGAGACTAGCTTCTGATATAAAAAGAATGTTTACATTTTTTTTGGGCATGGAATAGTTTTTCAGTGCTGCATGTAGTTTCTCTTTATTGTTTGAATAGGGCACACTTACACATCAACAAGTGCAGTGGCAGTTGTGATGTTCTCGCATATGAGAAAATACAAGGACAACTTTTATTAAACAAAACGAAAGGCTTTACTCTCCATACTCCAGTCAATTGCATGCATAGGCCTACTGCCGCATCTCACTTTGCCAACTTCCGCTTCCGTGCGGCTCAGGAGGATCTGGCTGCAGAACACTGGAAAGGGGTCCACAGCTCAAGGGGACCACCAGAGGACAGATGGAGTGGAACCGGGAACCAAGGGATTTGCCAGTGACTAGCACTCACTGTTGTTTTCGACTACAATAAAAACAGCTGTACTGGCTGAATAATGAGCATACAAAAAGAAAAAAAGACATGGATAGGAATAAAAAGGTAATTAAAAATAGAAAAACAACTGAAGAGTCATTCACACTGAACACGCGTCTCTGCTCTCAGGACGATGATCCTGTCAACTGCGCCAGACTGTGACAGACCGAACTACAAAACTGTAGACTCAGTGGACAGCTGACTACGCCACCCTAGGAATTTCATCCAGCTTTCCATTGAGACTACAGTTTTGCAGTCTGTTCTGCCAAACAATGTATTAAAAAGTGCAGTGTTATACATGACACTGTAATTAGTTCAATTCAAGAGATGTACTATCAACTTATAATAGTGTGATTATCATAATCACACAAATATATGAATTCCTCTGATACTGAATTAAACAACCCTTTATGCTGTCCCTTATGTGAATTAGTAAAAATTTCCACACCTCTTTCACCATAGACAACCATTCTCTCCATAGTCAAATGCAATTCCAATTCCCCCTTTTATTTATTGTATGGCAGACAGACAGCAGTGTATTATGTAAGGAATAATTGACGACGGGCCGTTGAATTATTAGAAAATAATGCACACCCGAGGTGGTAATGCGGCCACGACGCGAAGCGGAGTGGCCGTTACACCTCGGGTGTGCATTATTTTCTAATAATTCAACGGTCCGGAGTCAATTATTCCGCTTATACTACGGTTGCCACACCGCAAGACATCGATCAGATGATATATTTCAAGGGATTCGTCCGGTTTTTCTACTTAAATCGCTATTGTGAGTAGGATTATTTCTTCCGCATCTCATCCAACGACTCTTTTGCTAGTTCCAAAACGTCATTTTAAAGATGGCAATGGAGGCTTGAGCCGTTGATAGCAGACTAATGCAGTTAATAATGAAGTTATTAGAAAGAGAGCGAGAGAGACAGAGAAAGAGAAACAGAGAGAGAGAGAGAGCTTGTATGAATTAGGCTACCTCTGTGTGTCCCTCAACAGTGTTCTGAAGCACCGTCTCTAAACTGTAAGTCTGCTTTAAGATGCAGCGCTGTTATTACCTCGCTAGTGAGAAATGTCATGTGTAGCCTTTAAGTTGGTACACTAGGCTAACTAATACTGCTGCAGCCCAGTTGTTGAAAGTTTCATATTCACCGTAAATATTAAAATTTACTTTCGGAAAATCGTCTGTCATGTTTTTGTTAGTCCTGTGTGCTGTATAGGTACTGTATGCTAATTTCCGTTATTACAGTTAACTATGCGAAGTGATATGGAACTGTAATGCGGTCAAGAGAGCTGCCTGGAACTACGTTCGCCGTGCGGTTATCTGAAAATAATTGCACACCTCAGAACGTTCGTCAGCCAATCAGATTCAAGCATTCAACGGTCCCGTAGTATAATATATTATAATTATATTATATTTATTATAATTATATAATTATATTATATTATAATTATTTTATATATCATTATATTAGGGTGCCCCTCGCAGAAGGTAAATTTAATCTTATTTAATTACATTTTCTATATAGCGTCAGATGACAGCAGACGTCATTTACTGTAAGGTTACCTTTACTATATAAGACATAACAGCTCCCAAAGTTCTTCATCTGGTACAGAAAACATACGCCTGACAGATGTTGAAGTTTATTCCGTCTTTATTCTTCTAGACACCGTGAAAAACTATAAAATAAACATATTATTAAATTCCTGCATTACATTTAATCTTACAAGACATTCTAAAAGATCCATGATATTACCGCTAAACAGCGGCTCATACATCACCGCAATTCCACTTTTCAATACAAGACAACAAGTAAATACAATAAATATAAATTACCGTGTGCGCCTTCTGACCAAATGCTTAGGTGTTATTACAGATCCTGCCGTGACAAGCCGACAAACCACAAGTTGACTCCATGAATCTCCCAGCATGCATTTACTCCTACCCTATTCCGTCACCTAACCATGTATTCAAGGGTTAACACGGATCAATTAAATAGTCAGCAGAGGGCACTGACATACATTTCACAGTATACATTCTATATTAAATCAAACCAGCAAAAGGTGATTATAAAATAACCGTCTTAGCGACAGTTACAGAGTGGCGTAGTCACCCTTTCGCTCTATAGCGCCCCCTACCCCTACTACGTTTATAATTATAATAATTGCCTCATGTGCAGTTACGCTGGTTAAATTACCTGGAAATGTTATTAACTGCACATTCTCCTAGAAACTAACAACGGTGCTCACTCAGGTATATTTATAATGGTCAGAAAGCTGATGTAAAGTCTGATATAGTGCTGAATGTGTTATTTTGTAGACAGTAATAGGTTTAATTAATTTTATATTCCATTACTGTAGAAAGCTATACTTGCTTACTTAAGGCATTTTGCGTTATTAATGTGTGATGTAAATGCAGGTAGTTTTATTACAGTCAACTTTTATTCACAGTGAGTAGCTTGTCATCATGAAGAGGAAGTGTGACAATCGTGAGGTTTTGGGCAACCACAGAAAAGCAGGAAAGTAAGTACAGACAGTGAGATAATTAGTGCCAGTCAGATGATAGACGTATACAGTATGTGAGTCAAAGGTTCTTCATATATTAATCATTCTCATTCAGGTAACAAATCCTTAGAAATCCATTCCTGAGCATCATGCCAAGAAGCACCACTTGTTTACTGATAACTGCTTTCATGTAAACTCTGCTGTGCTGAGAGTAAAGATGAAGAGGGAGAGACAGCAAGAGGCTGCTGACGGCAGAGAATGCAGGCGACATGGAGGGGAGTGAGAAAAGGAGCAAATATTGATGGTTAAGAGTGAATAATGACGTCACAGCAGCCTGATCCTGATGTTAGTTTAATATGCTTCTTAGTTTGGCCTGTGGTGTGTATTTCAGATACAGCATTTAATCAGGGAGACTGAGTGTGAGTCAATGACAGAGAGAGAGAGAGAGAGCAGACAGGCAGGTGAAGATGAAGGTGTATTAGGGAGGAGGGGGGAGGAGCTTGGACCTTCACCAAATCAGCCAAATGTAAATGTCACGTCTATCAAACAGGAGACCCTGCTTTCAGGAGAAATGGTTTAAAGATCACACTGGGCTCCCTTACAGCCCCCCCCCCCCCCCTCGTCTTAAGGGGGGTTCTTTGTTTCTACTGTGCAAAATAATTTGTAACACAAATGTCTAAACTGGCATGAAAGACACATTCAGCTCTTGGGAAGACTGGCATGTGAAACTGGAAAATGCACTGGGGAAATTCAGTGCACATAAAGACAGGCAGTGCCACAGATTAGCACTGATGACATGGATTCAGAAGGTCAATCCTGTTAATATTCAACCTTCAGATGAGCTGGAAAGAGCAGCAGCAAGTGAGGAAAAATCTTCTGAAGTTAAGTACTTGGCACAGCAAGGCCTGGCTTTTCGAGGTGTTGGTAAGGAGAGTGGGAATTTCAAGCAGCTTCTAATGCAAACAGCAGAGGGCGATGCAGAGCTGACCATGTGGCTGAAAGGTCACTTTGATTTCACCAGTGCTGTTTAACTGTAACACCTGTTCCTGGGTTGCCCTCAGTCCTTGTTATTGGTTATGATTCTCACTGTCCTGCATTGTGTCTTGTTAGCTGTGTATTTAAGTGCCTGTTCTGCTTCTGTTCTTTGATGGTTCATTATAGCTGTATGTTGTATGTATGTATATAGTTCTCTAGTTGTGTTTATTCCATCATTTAGTTCATTCCTGGTCATTTGCTGTTTATTTTGGATCCATCCTGATCCTTTTGGTTTTGATGTGTGTGTTGTAAAAAACCCTATTTTTCCAGCCGTGTCATGCACTGCCACAACCAGAAGAGGGCAGAAGATATGGCACAAAAAACAGGAAGAAGCCTAACTTTAAAAAGAACAAAAAACATCAAGACTCATCCAGCATTGGGTGGTGGGTTAACGAATAACACAAACAATCAAAGAATAAGCAAACAAATGAGAGAAAAGATGCAGAGATGACTGAGAAGCAGGGGATGACTGGAGAAGAGATGACAGGAGCAGAAGACAGGAGGGATACAGGAAGAGCGGAGAAGACAGTATAACTGAAGAATGGGAGAAGAGGAGAGACTGCAGAGGAAGGAGAACATAGATGACTGGAGGGGAGGGAATATAGGAGCAACAGAGAGAAGGAGGAAGGGCTGCGGAGGAGAAGACAGGATAAGAGGGGAAAATGTGAGCAGAGAAGGACAAACACCCCCACTGCCCAGCAAAGTGCACTTGTAAGTAAACCACAATTTTAGCCTTGGGCTCAATATCTGGACTTGTCTCTGTGTAGCAATGCATAGAATCCTTGACACTGGTTATGACTGTACTGTATTAGTCCTAAACCTGCCATTATAGTGTAAGGAGAAAAGATTTTTTTTTAAATAAATCATTTTAAAAAAAGGTAGAGCGATGTAGCCGCCGGAGAAGTCCCCCCCCCCCCCCCCCCCAAAAGCCCCTTTTGTTCCCTTCTAGCTACCAGATGAAACTCACAATGCACCCCAACGCCACCTAACTTCTCTTCCACATGATGCACCTTATTTACCCTCTGAATCCTGTCTATTATTGAGCGTTTTTCTATCCATTTGATTATAAACTTATTACACTGTATGTACATTAGTCAGCCACATATGCTGTACGGCTTTGTTTTCCGGACAGTCTGGGCTACTCAGATGTGTCATAATTCGATTTGTAAATGCTGACAGTCTTGATATTATCCTTCTTATCAGGAAAAACTACTTCTGCATATAGATATTTCTCAATTTTTAGTCTCGTCTAATATAAAAATTGGCAGGTAGTACAAATATAATCTTATAAATGCTGAGATTAGAGTATCTGCGATGCAGGAATGCAGGGGTTTCATTGGGGCCCTTTCTATGGCTTAGTACTGTGAAGGAATACATGGTTAGTGCCAGGCGCAAATGAATATCTTTGATTTTGCATCCATTTGGTAACTTGTTGAAGTTGTCTGATAGTCAGTAATACATGGTTAATTAATATGATTCTTTATTTACTACTTTATAACATCTGAAAGAAACTGAAATAGGAAAGCTTATTTTAATTTATGGTCCACTGGATAAACACAGACATTACAGACGGTTTTAGAGTCTTATGCTGAATGTTTTTTGCTATCGTTTTTCTGCCTGCATATGCTATGATTGGTGCAGTGAAATTTGAGAATGTGTTTGTGGTCAGTATCATAGCCTCAGACAACAAACCAACGCTGTAGCGTGTCACTGTGTTTACATGTGAGAGGGGTTCCAGTTACATAATGGACTCGTTCTAATTGTTTTGACGGAGCTCGACAAACCTAAAAAATAAATGCTGTTTTTATCAAAAACTATGTCATATAGCTATATTCCAGATTTATTACAGCCAAACACATCTCGGAGCTCCGAGGAACCTCCTTCTCCCTACATTTCCCTCCTTCACACTCCTCCCTCAAATACTGTTACATTTGTCTTTTTTCCACACTCACACCCTGTCTTGATCATACTCTGACTGCATGGCATCCATATGCAGGGCAAACTATTTTAGTCTTATCTAGTATAATAGGACATAAACATTGAATTTGATAGTTATCTTTTATTTACACATTAGAACACAACACATGAACATGAAGGGATCGTTTGCATTTGCAACCAACACCTCCGCAAACCCCCTTCGGAATACTGGCCGCGGACAGGGGTGGGAATCCCCAAGCTGGAAGACTGTACTGCGTCATGTTAACATTAGCTAGCTAGTTAGCATGGATACAGAGTGCTCCGGACTACAACTATAAAGGACGTAAAGTGTGTGATATAGTAAAACACTTACTAACAGGTAATGCGCGTGAATGACAACTTTACCTGTTACCAGAATAGCCTCCTACACGTTCGCCGAATGACAGCAGGCAGAAGGCGGTGCGTTTTTCAGAAACACACCGGAGTTAAACTTACGCCGCGTTATTTACCAGCACTTGTAACACCAACATTTGCAGCCATTAACTCATATGTGGTAGTAACACTGAAATTACTTTCTCTGCGTCAAAATAAGGTAGCACTGTGATTTTAATACTTTATCATTTATACTTAACCGTACCTTCCTCCCATTCCTCCGTCTCTGCTTATTGACATTTAGGAGAGTCTCAGATATAAATTAACGATTCGAAATTATCAAACAAAGACAGACACAACACTGAAAAGATGACAAAGACACAGTTTGAAAAGTAAATATGTTTTATTGCAAATCTCTTATCTTAACATAGCCTACCTTATCATATGTTAACTTAACCCATCTTATATTTTAACTTAGCCTATCATCATATTTTAACTTAGCCTATCTTATCATATGTTAACTTAGCCTATCATATTTTATCTTAGCCTATCTTGTCATATCTTAACTTAACCTATCTTATTATATTTTAACTTAGCCTATCTTATCTTATTATATTTCAACTTAGCTTATATTAATATATTTCGTCTTAGCCTATCTTATATTTTAACTCAGCATATCTTATCCTATCGTATCTTATAGCTACATTAACACTTAAACAGTATCACTTTCCGTTGGGTCCCGCGGGATCCCAGTCCCAATGCAGGGCTCTAACACGGGTATTCTAAGAAAAAGAAAATAAACACTTTACTTAACTTTACTTAAAGCAGTCATATAACTAATAAATAAATAAATACCCAATTAATGCCTTATGAATCATTTATAAAAGTATTAAAAACACGGCTGTAAATACTTATACAAAGGCATAACACATTATAGCTATCTTGATAATGCATTATGAATGCTCTGATCTATATATACACAATAAATATCTTCATAATACATTATATCGGCCATTAATCCATAATAAACATGGCTATAATGTGTTATGCTTTTTTTTCTTCAATATTTATACCCATGTCTATAATATATTTATGGATGCATTACAGTGCATTGTGAAGGTGTCAATAATGCAGTTATATTACTGCTTTAAGTCATTTGTAAACCTGAATTCACAACCTTATAATTACTGCCTCTTGCTACTTCTTCTGAAGGGCAGGGGACAGCAGAAGAAGCACCACTTCATCTTCTTCTTCTTGTGGCTCTTCTCAGTATCATCTTCAGAAAGATCTTCGGCATTCACATGGAATGATACTTCTTCTTCACTGTAGATCTTCTCGGCAGCATCGGCATCTTCTTTTGTTTTATCTGTCTTCATCACTTCAGTCTCGTCCTCTTCCTCAGGTCCTTCTTCTGGTATAGTCAGTAGCTGTGATCTGTCTTCAGATGCCACCATACACTGAAACCTGACCAGTGTGGTAGCATCAGCATCTTCTGCCTGCTGGAATACCACATCAGCTTCTTCATTTTCCTCAGGTCCATCTTCCTGTAAAGTCTGCAGCCATATTCTGGCTACATATGCCGCCATGCACTGCCAACTGTCCACTGTGGCAGCATCAGTGTCTTCTGCTTCCTGAAGCTCCTCATCTGTTTCTTCATCTTCCTCAAGGTCTTCCTCCTGGATGGGTTCTAGCCAAGTTCTGCCTACTTGTGACACCACATATTCCACAGCATTCCCTGTACTTCTCCCTCCTCCTCCCTTAACCTCCTCCACATTCACTCCCACCTCACATCCATTCTCCTCACCTCCATTTAGCATATCCATCATACTAATACCAGCCTCTGTCCCCTCCATCACAACCCTGGAGGCCTTCCCCTCAAATGTTCCCCACTCTGGTACCTCCACATATTCCTCACTACTCTGCCCCCTTACCTCACCCTCCCCCCGGCTTGTCCGGTCCTTCCTGACTTTCTTTTTTTTGTTAAGGTAGCAAGTTTTATAAATTTCCCAGTCTTCAGATGAAAGGCCGTAATTACTCTGAAGACTTTGAGATGAAATACTAGTGCTGGCTAGCAGTCCATCCTTTCCCACACTCTCCCCTCCCTTACCCAAATCAGTAGACCCCCCCAATCCCCCCTTAACCCCCCCAGCCTGGACAGTGGGGAGTGTCACTGGTGAGAACTCCTCCACACCTTCTCCCCAGTTGATCACTTCATCCCACAGGTTCCAGGCTTCCCAGTGTTGGGTGTTGGTCCATCGATCAGCTCTCTCAATTCGCTCTCTGGGGAATAAACGAGAGATTAACCAGTACTTAAGAGAGATAATAAAATAAATAAAGAGCTGGAAATTCTTCAACCATACAGAAAATACAATTGTTATAATTATTATAATAAATAATTACAGGGGTCACATATATAAAAAAGAAAGAATAAAAGAAACAGCGAGCAAGATTGCAAAAAAAATCGACTGTAAAATGCACGATACTGTAAGTGCAATAGCATATTAAACAGTGTCACCAAATTATAACTAGAATCAAATACGAAACAACTGTGCTCCACATCAAATGAATACCCAGATGAATACTACCAAGAACTGAGTTAACACTAACCAAGCTAAGAATATTTGAAAGTGTTAATCCTGTGTAACAATTTTAAGAGATGTAATGATAAACTTAGAAGCATCTAGCCTACTCCGAAAGTAATGCCCCAATTTTTTTTAACAATTTACCTACCACCCTGTACAGTAGGGGGTCCCAACTTCCGGTCGGGGTTCCGGTACCGTCCGCGCGGAGTATTGCACCGGGCGGCAGACAACCGGGGGTAGAGGAGCCAGCCGTCCCGTTTATTAGGGGATCGCGCCGTTTTGGAAAGAAAGCTGCCCGTATTGATGTACGGAAATACGCCATTAGCCCCGCATGTCCGTATACACCGTCAATCTCCCGCCGCTCGGCGTGGGAACCCCCAAATTATACCGCCGTCTTACCCATCCGTGACACTTTTCTACGACGGAAACCGATCCGCGGACATCGAAAGGTTGGGAAGCCCTACTAAACTAGCATGTTTGAGATGAATTTACTAACCAAATAGTCTGTCATTATTTAAATATTAGCAACCACAGTAGCAATAAAAACCACTGCACTTTAAATGACGTTAAAAAATATGTAATATTAAAAAAATATGTAATGTTTTTTATTGTATTATAGACATTTACTATGTCATTATATTATAAAAGGCTAAATAATCGAAGTAGCACAACATCAGTTGAAGAATTCAAAGACATTTTGGAGAGCTAACAAGCTACTCACCTCTGCGCCATTTTCACTCAGAGTTTGTTGTGCTTCAAACGGTAAAGTTTGTTTACGTTGTTTCTATGGAAACTGCTCTGACTCTCCGCTTGACCGTAATATAAAGGCATGTATGCAGTAATTTTCTGATTGCAGATTTGATCTGGCAAAAACTGGCACTATGATGGAAGTTATGCAGAAGTGCAGAGTAGATGGAATAATTTTTGTACCTCAATAAGATTGTATGCCTTTTGCCTGTGTCTCCAGCCAGTGCCGGGGGTGAAACGCGCCTGCAATTATCAGCGGGATAACATTATCGTTTTTTTTATTCTGTGGAAAATGAAAGACCGATTTGCTGGCCAGATTTATTTATGAATCATAAACATGTTGTGGGCTATATAAGTAAAGTCAGGGCTCTCAAGTCTTATGCATTGACTGTGAGACACTTGCATTTCAACCAGTTCACATGTTCACACACCGCACCTTATGTTTGTCAAGCTGAGAAGTAAGGGTTAGGGTTATAATTATCAATAAATAATGTACTTCCCTGTGAAACAATGATGCTGGATGTTTATTTGCATATCATGATATGGTGCAGCCTTTTAATAGGTTTCTGTTTTTCTGTTAATCCTTCATGGTGTTGAATAAGTCAGCAAGCATAAGTCTAAGGCTAGTGAGTGACTGGTGTTTTCGGGGGAGACTCCCTAGAGCTGGAGAGAAATACCTTAAGGCACGGGATGAAAAATCCCAAATCTTCCAGGAAAAATGTCAGCATTATATGTATTTGCCACACAGAACAGAACAAAAAATTCCTTAGGGAATCACACGCCTACCATAGTCACTATACTACTCAGAACGCCTGGCAGCCACCAAATCAAACATAGGAAAAGGTCCGGATTTATAGCGTTAGAATGTGGTAGAGACTAATATCCATAACGTACCATCCTAGAACACACTGTGCTCTAAAATTTAAGCCCAATTAAAATCTGAATATTAAATGAGGAAAATAATTTGATTTGTTCTTCTATCCCAAGTTGTGGTCTAAAAGCAATAAGACCACCATCCATTATACCTGCTTTGGGGAAAATGCACTCCTGTAGCCACTAGGGGAGCTCTCACCTCTTCTGGGCCCAGCTAAATAATTATGTTACGCATTCTAACAAGCTTTATTATCTGTGTCAATAAGCCCTGCTTTTACACTAACACTCCTGCTGAGAGGCTAATTTGATTACCAGTCTTGCCCTTGTCATTAGGAACACATGAGAATTTGCGCAGTGCTGTTTCACAGTGGATTCTCACTGGTTTTCCCCAAGACTGGTACGATACATTTTATTCAGTTTCATACCACAGGTTATTGCAAGAGGGATCAATTGGTTTATACTAGTGCAAGGAAACTATTATTATGATGGTGGGTTATCAAACACAGTAGCTGGCTACCTCAGACATAAGACGCCCATTACGTACCTGTGTATCACCTATATGGGCTTGGAATCTGTATATAAATTGAAATAATTATTCATAGCCCAGATAGCATCATATTATTGTTTCAGCGTTGAAGTATAGTTAAATGCATTGAATTATGGTCAGTGTTAAATTATCAGCATTGAAACTGAATTGATTTTTGGTCATTTTTTCAATATTGAAAAATTAATGGTGGCGAAACCTTGATATAAAGTGACTTTTTCAACATTGAAAATAAGATGCTGAGTTAACATCAATATTATTGAAAATAAAAATGGAAAAATGAATTTATGGGGGGCGGCATGGTGGTGCAGTGGTTAGCACTGTTGCCTCACACCTCTGGGACCCAGGTTCGAGTCTCCGCCTGGGTCACATGTGTGTGGAGTTTGCATGTTCTCCCCATGTCGTCGTGGGGTTTCCTCCGGGTACTCCGGTTTCCCCCCACAGTCCAAAAACATGCTGAGGCTAATTGGAGTTGCTAAATTGCCCATAGGTGTGCTTGTGTGAGTGAATGGTGTATGAGTGTGCCCTGCGATGGGCTGGCCCCCCATCCTGGGTTGTTCCCTGCCTCGTGCCCATTGCTTCCGGGATGGGCTCCGGACCCCCTGCGACCCAGTAGGATAAGCGGTTTGGAAAATGGATGGATGGATGTTACAGGTAAGGCGTGTGTCATGCCCGGCTCGTCCGCTCCTCGTGTGTGCCACGCCCCCTGATTACCCACATGTATTTCCCTGATCGTCTCCAGCTTTGTCTAGTTACTTTGATTAGTCCTGTGTATTTAAGTCCTGGTCTCCCCGGTTTCCCTTGTCCGTCATTGATGTTTGTAGGTGTGCTACGTTTTCCAGTCCTCGTTTGCCCATTAAATCCCTGGTTTTGCCCCGACTTCACCTGTCTGCCTGCTATTTCCACGCCTGCCCGCACGATCGCCGCTTCGCCCGACCGCGATCGTGACAGCGTGACTTTTATAGAAGACAGTGCTGCTGCAGGAAGAAGAATACATAAGTAAAGGGGGGATGTTGCGTTCAGTTAGTAATTGTTCTGTTTTCCATATTACTGTATGTCACAAGAGGGTGCTGTAAGGCTGTTTGATTCGACTTCAATTCCTATTCCAAGAGTCAAGAATGGATAGTTGATCCCAGGCAGCAGTTTTCCAGATTATCAACTTCAAAAACTAAAAAATATGATAGGAAAAAAGTCTTTGTAAAATTAAGAAGTATATAATACTATGAATGACAAGGGGTCTTAATACTTTTCATTTAATTTTATTAACTCAATCTTTTGCTGGCAAGTATACCTTTTAAATTTATATACATAACAGTACAACTGCATTATTTGTGTTTTGTATGCACACTTCATACAAAGCAAAAGGTTATGGCGGCTACTTCATTAATAGTATTTCTTATTGATACTTTACAATTCCGTTCTATTGCCCAACTCCCAAAGGATCATACATTTTTATTAAAACATAGTAGTCTATGGAAATGTCAATACTAATCATACATTTCAGTGACATAACTAAATAGACATATGTTGACACACAGACACAGATAAAAACAATTAAACTCCCTCTATGTGAAAATGACATGTGACACACGTCCTCAATGTTAAAATCCATGAGTGTAAAAAATGACCATCGTTGCTAATGTTATATCTCAGGTCTCAGATTACTTCTTTAAGTGTCAATTAAACTGAAAAAAAATCACAGAAAAAGGCAAGCTTATTTGCCGACATTTAGTAACCGACAAGCTGATTAAGGAGGACTAAACCTGTACCTGGCTTTCCTGTCAGCTCCTTGGGGATGGCTAATCTTCAAATTTTATTACAAATACTACAACTTTATTTTGTGCCTTGCTTAAAGTAAAATATCTCCAGACTACTAAATACCGCGTTAATGGTGACATTTTTAAACTGATTCGCTTCTTTCGCCTCACTCTCCTCTATGTGACGGGTGGGCGTGGTTGATCTAGCCGGCTCCCGATTGGCGGGTATTCGGTAGCTCCTGTGTCATGTGACTGGTAGTAGCGTAGGCAGCACCGCCATAGCTTTGAAACCCTGTGTGCCTCCTTGGGCGATACGCGATGTTGGCATGGTAATTGTGAAATAGAGGATTCATAGATATGACTTAGTGAACCGACTATTTTCGAAACTGCAACAACATGAGGAATGTTAAAACTAGAAAACAGGGAACCACATTTCACAGGTAAAAAAATCTGCGGTACGGTCAAATAAGATACATAACATGTTTACTTGCCTGTGACACTGACGGGATACTAGCATTAGTTTTTGTTGAGAATACTATGAGCAATACTACATAAATTTGGGGGGGGGGCAGTAGTGGTGGGCTTGTTTATTTATTCTACATAATTGTAAGATATAAATGCGTTAATTAGTAAAGAAGTTATGGCTAAAAGATCTTTCCATCTACACCCTGACATGTTGCTTGTTTATGTCTAATTATCGCTCCAAGATGGTGGCGCTGCTGACTCGTTGTGGAAAAGCGAGGTGAGGCATCTAGGCTTTCAAATTCATGAGCACCACCATGTACTTCGTTTAAATGGGAGGTTCACCCCAAAACTATAAAAAAGATATTTTAGAGGGGCCTTAATGCTATCTATTCATCAAAGTTCTGCTGGGAGTTGTTCAGGTTTGGAAATATCAGCCGTAGAAATGTCGGGCTTCTATCGAAGTACACTACTCGTATCACTGCGCATTAGACACAAGCGCGAGCTCCCTGGCAATATCTGCTGCGCAGTGATATTATTGGTGTGTGGAGTTGGGTAGAAGGAAATAGTTCGTATATTAAACTGCTCGCGACGAAGTCTGTGGATTTTCTTAACCTGTTCCTGATTTCTGGTAAGAGATATTGCTGTTGAATTTTTCAAATACGATGTTCTGGCGCTTTAAGTAGTGAAAGCAAAATTGAATCTTATTATATTGCTTATTCATTAATAAGTACCTATAACATGTATACTGCCCAATGTTTTGATTTAATAAATATTTAAAATTAATAAATATTTCAAAAATACTTCAATATTTAAAATGGTTCATGATTTTCAGGAGCGGTACAGTGGTTAGCACTGTTGCCTTACACCTTTGGGTCCCAGGTTTGAGTCTCCGCATGGGTCACATGTGTGCGGAGTTTGCATGTTCTCCCCATGTCGTCATGAGGTTTCCTCTGGGTACTTTGGTTTCCCCCCACATTCCAAAGACATGCTGAGGCTAATTGGACTTGCTAAATTGCCCGTAGGAGAGCATGTGTGAGTGAATGGTGTGTGAGTGTGCCCTGCGATGGGCTGGCCCCCCATCCTGGGTTGATTGATGGATGATTTTCAGGTCACACTGCCCCCTCAGAGCCCACCAATCAGTGACTGTCTCATAGTGTGATGTAATACACAATGTCCGCACCACCCACTTTTCAGTGAGCAGTAAAAACACACCAGCTTGTCTCAGCGGACAGCGGCTCTTATCAGATAAGGGGAAAAGGACGAGATATCAAAAGTAAAAATAAATATATCACATTTGGTTAACATCAAATGAAAACAGCCCTGCAATAATATATTGGATTCTAGGATATCACCTATCAAAAGGGTGAATCTATTCTAGCAGACCATAAAAATCCAATTATGAACAGTGAAAATGGGCATAATAGGTCCCTATAAACGACAGGTTTCTGTCCATGGTGCTGAAAACCAGGATTGGCAGAATTCACATTACAGCGATTCCCCACTATATCGCGGATTTTCCTCCGATGCCTCACAATTCTCTGCGTATCCCGTACATTGTTTGTGGTCCGATTGTTTTCGTTTTGTTCTAAGCCCTACGATGGAAGACGTTGACCATTCAGGAGAAGGTAAAACTTCTGGATGTGCTTCGGGAAGGAAAGCGTTATGCGGACGGCGTTCGCCATTATGGTTTGAATGAATCAACAGTATGCTACATGAAGAAGGATGAAAAGAATGTGTAAGAGCCATATATGTTTTAATTTTTATATATTCCATTACATATATAGAGAGAAAGTTGTGTGTGTGTATACATATTAAAAATTATTATTTTATTATTATTATTATTATTATTATGTTACTCATATCCTTAGCCCGACATTTAACATAGCCCGATATATGTGTTTTAATGAGTTTACATATGTTTAAAGCATGTGGGAGGGGTATTTTAAGGCTTAAACTTAAAAAAAAAATTATATGATCCTTCTGTATCGTGGATTTTCACCTATCGCTGATGGGTCTGGAACGCATCTACTGCGATAGGCGGAGGATCAAATTTACCTTCATGTGGAGTCTTGGCTTTTCACAATGTTTCATTCCTGCTTATAGCTAAGGTTTTTTTTAGCCGTCGTCACTCTAAGGTTGCCCATTAATGGTTTGGAATTGGGAATGTAAAGCTGTTTTGTTAGCATGTCTGCCTTACAATTCCTTTACTGTAAGTCAAGGCCTGCTGGAACTCAATACTGCTTCATGGCGCTTGTATTTACTCTTTATTTTTTATTACATTATGTTTGAGACTAACCCCTTTATCTACCTCTCCATTCCTCCTGTTGAGCTCCATACAGAACTAGTGGAGAAAAGGGGTGCTTGGAGGGGAGACGATATCTCTGGATGCCCACTTAAGAAATATCTACGTTACCTTCCAATACACCTTCCAAACTTAAGTGGATTGAACATGGGTGCTGTTGAATTAATAAAAAAAAATGCACTGTATTAAAATTATTTTGTTTATATAACATAAAATTGAACTATAAACATGAAATTTAAATTTGTTTATATATTGACAAAATAATAATTCAGAATTTTGAACCCTCATTGAACAAAATTAAACCTAATATGGACAAATGGAAAGCATTGAAATTATCCTTATGGGGGGAAGGTTAATGTTACTAAAATGGTTGTGGTGCCTCAAGTTAATTATCTCTCTATGATGCTTCCATTTAATATTCCGGAAAGGATATTTGAACAGTACGAGAGTATAGTAAAAGATTTTTGTTGGGAAAGAATAAACCTAGGATTAAAATTACTTCGCCCAGAGACAAGGGAGGTCTAGGATTGCCAGATGTTAGATTATATAGCATGTCATTTGAAATAGCCAAACTCTACTATCACTGGAAGAATGTGAATTCTGATGTGGACTGGATAGCTATCGAGAGCAATTTGGCTTCACTATTTCAACCTCTGCACATTCTGTCACAATGGGGGGACAATATAAGAAACACAAACCCGATAATATCTTTTTCGAGAAATATATGGATCAAAATACATAAGAAGCTTAAAGTATCACATGACATGCAGCCATATTCCTCAATTTGGCACAATCCTCAAATACAAATAGTAAAAAGTATGGAAACAATGGCAACCCAAAGGGGTGAAAACTCTCTGGGATTTATTCGTAAATGGGATGTTTATGTCATAATCAGACTTAAAGAGTAAGTATGATGTAGGAGGAGGAGGGAGTTTTTGGAAGTTTTTGCAACTGAGGCATTGAGTCACGAGTGTTAAAATGCAGAAGATGAATGGTCAAGAATACTTTCTAGAGTGGGGAAATATTTTAGGGAAGTAAAAGGTAAATTTATTCAGTATAAAATTATACACAGATAGTACTGGACACTAGTTAGACTAAATAGAACTGGACTAATTAATACTGATCAGTGTTGGAATTTTAGAAGGCAGATGGGGGTTTATTTACACATGCTGTGGCAGTGCTCTCAGGTATATCCATTTTGGGGTAGAGTTCTTGGTCTCCTGGACAAATGGCTAGGCTTTACTTTACCCCGCAAACCCGACTCTCTCTGCTAGGAGATAGAGTGGAATTGCCAAAGGTGAATAATAAACAGTTTAAGGCTGTGATGGTGGGACTCAACTGCCATGAGGGTAATATTAAGGCATTTGAAATCCTCAACAATCCCCAATATAAAGGAATGGACCAATGAGATGATTAAGGCAGCTTCATATGAAAAAATGTTGGACAGACTAAATGGGAGACGAGGTATAATGAAAATGTGGGAATGTTTCTAGGGCCATGTTTTTGAAGGATAAATGGCTGGGAGGTTGAACTAGTGATTGGTCATATTGTTTTATAAATGTGAATGGCTGAAGTGTATTATATGAGAGTGCTGTAACTTTTTGGTTTGAAAAATAAGAAAAATTTGAATTACAAAATAAAATGTTCTTAGAAAGTAATTTCATGTAAGAGAGAGATGCAATACCGCTTTCGTCAAAATGACAGGTCGGGTCAAAGGTCACGTTCAAAAGTTCAGTGGGCGGAGCTTATGTTGTAGTGGGTTGAGCTTGGTTGTGTAACTGACGCAATAGCATGTGGATTTAATTATTTATTTAAATATTTTTTTTTGTCTTCTTCCCCGGGGGTTGGTTGTGTAACTGCTGCAATGGTATTTGTATTTAATTATTTATTTATTATTTTAAATGATTGTGGCTTAGGGGGCATGGGTTGGTTGTGTTAGTGATGCAATGGTATTTGGATTTAATTATTTATTATTTTAAATGCTTATTTTAAATGTTTATTATTTTAAAATGATATTGAGGAGAGTGCTTATGAGTGTGTATTATTTTAAAAATGATATTGATGAGAGTGCTTATGAGCGTGTGTTATTTGAATAAGTTATTATTATTATTATTTTGTGGGGCGCGGGCGGGAGTGAGCGTGGCTGGGTTACCTGATGGAGCGCGAGCGTACGGTGTGCGGTAGCGTGGTAAGGTCCCCGGGCTTCGGAGAATCAGCAAAGGACTTATTCACATACTGGTGCGGTAGCGCGGAAAGGTCCGCACGGCTTTGGATAATCCTCGGAGAGAGCGATGCGGGAGAGCTGAGAGGCGTGCTGCTGCGCGAGTCTGAGAGAAACTGTGAGAGACTGTGGGATAAAATGGTAAAGTTGGAGCAAAGAATGAGAGGAGGAGGTGCAGGGTCTATCGTCCAATAAAAACGCTCGGCGCTAGTTTTGACCGTGTGTTTTTTCCTCACGCGAGCGTTTGTATCACATCGGCGTATGGCGCCAATTTGTAAAGGTCATAAGTCGAGACATACATCGAGTCTGTCAATTTGTCCGCCAGTAAATTCTGCAGGGCCGTGCCACCTGGCCATCGAGGCGCCCCCCTACCCGGCCACGCGGGCCATACATCGAGTCTGACACTTTTGCCCTCCAGTAAATTCTGTTTAAAGTTTTGTTTTCACATACGTCCCAAATTACAGATAATTTTCTTACACAGGCACGAGTAGCATCATCAAGGCCGTACCACCTGGTCATACATCAAGTCTGACAATTTGCCCGCCAGTAAATTCTGTTTATAGTTTTGTTTGTCATACATGACCGTGCAGATATGGGGTGACAGAGACAATTAAATTGTATTACGTCGAGCGGGGGGCCTTTTCCTCCTTACCAAAGTTTGTACCAGCCAAAGAACCACAAGTTTCATCGAGACCTTACCCGGTAAGTATATTATTTCTTTTATTCCTGTTATAAAAATGCTATTCAATTAAAAAATAACATTCTAATAATAGGTATTCTCTTTTTTTTTTTTTTCTATGTACGAGAGAGAGAGAGAGACTACGCCGACCGGTGAAGAGAAAATCTGCGAGAGAATCAACAGGTATGGACGGAGCAACACCCCCAGCGGCTATACCCGAAGCCTTATTAAATGAAATAGCCATTATCAACAATGCTAATAATGAAAATGATGCGGATTACTCTGCTCAACACGACTCGCCACCAGCGGCGTCTGCTGAAACACTGGCACAGGACCCCTGTTTTCTCCCATCCTTAGAGACATTAACAAGCATGTTAAATGAAAGGGGTTCTGAAGCAGAAGCGGGGCTACCCCCCACCGACGAGGTCGCATGGTCCCCCGCGGATTCTGAATTGTGGGAGGCCTTGTCAGACGTGGAATTTCTTCTCGATGCTGAGGAGATTGAAAATGAATTTGGGCTGGGACAATTTGAAAATGTTCAACAGGAAGGTGGCGGTGCCGTCGGTGACGTGGATCCCCAGCCTGACGGGGTCCTTCATCGCCGCAGATTCAATAACGTACAGATTAGGCGGATTCTAAATATCCCGCGACCTAGAAACGAAGGCAATTTCCGCGAGTACTATGAAAATGTAATCGAGGGGTTTCAAAATATTGTGAATGAGGCGATTCCTTACGCCGTATGGGGAGCCTATATACAGGTCACCCTGCGCGCTGACTTTTTAAACGACGAGCTGTCGCAAATTGTACGGTATGGGGTGGGGGAGCTGACAGACTTGCAGCAGCTGCTGGATCGCCTGGTACAGTCTAATCAAGAGATTTTAAACGATTCCAACCTAGAAGTAATCGTAGACGTAATAAATATCCCACGCGGCGGCGGGAACAAACGTAAACTACAGACCATGTTAGCTTCAGAAATAATTTCTAAAAAAGCCAGACACATGTTTATCATTAATAACAACACCAACGCGTGTTTCGCCATAAACTTGGCGCATCTGCTGCACGAAAACTTTACTGACGCCGAGGCTGAAAAGCTCGGCCTGGAGTTACAGGAGAAAGCGGGATTCACCCCCGATCACGCAGTCGCTTTGAATGACATTATCAATTTCGAGAAAATCATTGATTGCAAAGCAGTGGTGTATTATCAACAACCTTATTCAAACAATCTCCAAATTTACCAGACACCCACGCCTAGCGACGGTAGACGGGCGGTGTATTTCTTTTTACACAATCAGCATTTTTACGGCATTAAAAGCGTAAAGGGCTTCTTAGGCGTGGGGTACGTTTGCCCGAGCTGTTTCAAAGGGTACGATTCGCCTCACTCTCATCAATGCGAAAAATTTTGTAGCGTCTGTCAGACTAATTGCAGAGAAGGTGAAAGCACACCGGCGATACTATGTGAGCGTTGTAATTTCAGATGTTTAAATGACACCTGCTTTGAGCGCCACCGTACGCCTAGGGTCTGCCCAGTTAGGGGGGAGCTCGCTACCCCCTGTGACAAGTTCAGAAAATGCAAAGCCTGCGGGCTCAGATACTACCTCACTCCCGAGAACCCAAAACCGCACTCGTGTAAAGCGGAAAAATGTAATATCTGCGACGCTAAACTCCACACGGCCGTGTCAGACATATCCACCCCACATCTCTGCTATCTAAATCCACCCGAGAAGCCTAACATAGGGGAACGGGCCGAAAGGGGTGAGGGGCGTAAAAAGGCCACCGAATATGTGTTTTTTGACTTTGAAACATCTCAGAGGTCGGGTACCCATATCCCGGTGTACGTCTGCGCCATCTCCGATCAGAACGAGACAATGACCGCCGAGGGGCCCAACTGCGCGCTACAGTTTCTCAGACATTTCAGGGCGCCCTGTTATAGAGGCGTCTGTTTCATTAGTCACTACGGTAAGGCATTCGATAATTACATCATACTGAACGCGATGGTGAAGGAAGGCGTGGAACCGCGTGTGGTATCGCAGGGGAATAAAATCATTCTCATCCTGGACAGCCTGTTTGAGCAGAGGTACATCGACAGTCACTCCTTTCTAAGCATGCCGTTGAGAAAAATCCCCGATTCGATGGGATGCTCGACTCAGATGCGAAAAGGCTATTTTCCGCATCATTTCACAGACGTGGAAAACTTTAGTTACGTGGGACCCTACCCCCCTCCCGATCAATTTGGGCCCGATCAAATGTCCACCAAAGAACGCGACAAGTTTTATCAATGGTACGACGCTGTAAAGCACCAGACCTTTAATTTTCACAAAGAGATGATCGCTTACTGTAAGAACGACGTGGAGATTCTGAGAGAGGGCTGCTTGCGCTTCCTGCGGGAGTTTAAAACGCTCACGGGTTGCGATCCCTTCTCCGCGGCCACCATCGCTTCGGCCGCGTTGCTAGTTTACAGGACAAATTTCCTGCCCAGAGATACGATCGCGATCCCGGATGTATGGGATTACAGGAGGCAATACAAAAGTTATTCGAGCGTGTCCATCCAGTGGCTGGAATTCATCGGGCGCGCGCGCGGCATCGAAATTCGACACGCGCTGCGCGGGGGTGAAGTGAGTGTGGGGCGCTTTCACTTAGACGGATACGCCGAGATTGAGGGGGAGAAATGGGCTTTCGAGTTTCTAGGCTGTCAGTTTCACGGCTGTCCTACCTGCAACAACGAACACGATATCTGACCCCTGACCCGCGAGAGCTTCGGTGCCCTGTACGTTAAAACAAGGGAAAAACTCGAGTCGTTGCGCCAAGAGTTTAATATGAACGTGGAATCCATCTGGGAACACGAATGGGCTCACGCTAAAACTCACGACCCACAGGTACAGCGTTTCCTGTCAGACTTTGAGCCCCCTGAGCCCCTAAGGCCGCGAGAAGCGCTTTTTGGGGGTCGGACGTCGGCCATTCGCCTGCGTTACGACGTCACGGGGCAAGAGCGCGTCCGCTACGTGGATTTCACGTCGCTGTACCCGTACACTCTGGCTAAATGTGAATTCCCCGTGGGGCACCCGGAAATCATTCATTCGAATTTTAAGCCTCTGAATGAATACTTTGGCCTGATCAAAGCCACGGTCAACACCCCGCGCGAGCTGTTTTTCCCCGTCCTACCCAGCAGACTGCCAAATGGGAAACTGGTGTTTACACTGTGCAGGACGTGCGCGATCGAGAACAGACAGGAGGGGGCGTGCGGGCATTCCGACGCAGAGCGGGCATTGATAGGCGTGTGGGTAACTGCGGAGCTAAATCTGGCTTTAGACAGGGGGTACTCGCTCGTTAAAATTCACGAAGTGTGGCATTTTCCCCAGACCAGCGGCGACCTGTTTAGAGATTACATTAAAACCTTTCTCAAAGTGAAGCAGCAGGCTTCGGGCTACCCCGACGACGCGACCGATGACGTGGGTCGCAGGGAGTACATAAAAAACTATCTCGAGCGTGAGGGGATCGAATTGGAGCCCGATCAGATAGTGTCTAATGAAGGGAAGCGGCAAGTGTCCAAACTTCTGCTTAACTCTCTGTGGGGTAAACTGGCGCAGAGGAGCAACATGCTCCAGACATGTATAGTGTCTGACCCGGGGGAATTTTTTAATTTTTTCTGCTCGGACCTGTACGAGATTTCCAGCTTCGCGTTTGTCAACGACGAGGTCGCCCTCATCCGCTGGCGTTTCAAGTCTTCCTACAAAGTGCCGCCGGGAAAGACTAACATATTCATAGCGTGTCAAACTACCGCGTGGGGTCGGTTGACGCTTTACAAAGAACTGGAAAGATTGGGGCGGAGGGTGCTGTATCACGACACCGACAGCATCGTGTACATAAGCAGGCCTGGTGAATATGACCCGACCTTAGGCAATTACCTGGGCGAGCTGACGTCCGAATTAGCCCCCGACGAATACATTGCTTCGTGGGGTGCGCTGGGACCAAAAAGTTACTGTTACCGACTCAACAACGGGAAAACAC
>NW_026042993.1:15000-27500 GCF_023856365.1 Brienomyrus brachyistius | reverse complement strand
TCTTGCTAATTCCCTTGCAAACTGTAAAATGAAAGCATGATTCCTTTCAGGCATCTGTTTCAGGATTCTGAACTGACTGTCATGCCTTTCCAAAGTCTGTGTCCCCTCATCTCAGATGCTGATGTTAACAGCCTGCGTAAATGACCTGTGGGTCGCACTGGTAAAACTTGAGGACTTTTATTCCCTAAATGGTCCTATTAGTCATCATGTTTTTTTTAAACTCCGCAAATATTGTAGGTTTTCAGCGTTATTTGCCTGTGTATATTTTCTATTATCTTTGATGCTGCTGCAGATCAGGCCTGACCAGTTGAGCTATTTTTACTGAATACATTGCTTTGAAGTCTGTGATTTTACTATGGATATCTTGCTAATTCCCTTGCAAACTGTAAAATGAAAGCATGATTCCTTTCAGGCATCTGTTTCAGGATTCTGAACTGACTGTCATGCCTTTCCAAAGTCTGTGTCCCCTCATCTCAGATGCTGATGTTAACAGCCTTCGTAAATGACCTGTGGGTCGCACTGGTTAAACTTGAGGCCTTTTATTCCCTAAATGGTCCTATTAGTCATCATGTTTTTTTTAAACTCCGCAAATATTGTAGGTTTTCAGCGTTATTTGCCTGTGTATATTTTCTATTATCTTTGATGCTGCTGCAGATCAGGCCTGACCAGTTGAGCTATTTTTACTGAATACATTGCTTTGAAGTCTGTGATTTTACTATGGATATCTTGCTAATTCCCTTGCAAACTGTAAAATGAAAGCATGATTCCTTTCAGGCATCTGTTTCAGGATTCTGAACTGACTGTCATGCCTTTCCAAAGTCTGTGTCCCCTCATCTCAGATGCTGATGTTAACAGCCTGCGTAAATGACCTGTGGGTCGCACTGGTAAAACTTGAGGACTTTTATTCCCTAAATGGTCCTATTAGTCATCATGTTTTTTAAACCCTACAAATATTGTATTCATTTTATTTGTGGTGAAACATATGTGATCTGCATGCCAGACATTGGTTTGAATCTGTCTTTCCCAGTCTGCTGGGACTGGGTAGGGACCTGTTTCCGCAGAGCCATATGCGTCCCTTTGCCTACCGCACTGACTCACCCCTCAGCTGGCCCAACATCAGGAGGGCCCACCCGTCCTGGCCGTTCAGGCTCCCCTCTACCTGGGCTGGAGGTCCGGCAGTGGCTAGTCAGCTTTGGGACTTTAATCTATTGGGACCAAGGTGTGATGTCTGGCTTTCGCAGCATGCTGGGGGATGGGTAACTGTCTGTGTGCATAACAGAGGTGTGAAACTGCCAGCAATCAAACAAAAGCCCTGGCAGCAAGAGGAGAATATCCTAATATTTTGTTGCATTGCTCTAAAACCACTGGGTTTATAATCAGTATTTTAAACTTTTTTTTTTTCCTCAGCACCTGGCCGTAGCTTATAATTGAAAGAAAGAAGCATATGGTGACTCTAATTTGACACAATATATTGGAGGTGTAATTATATCAGTTATACAACCTCTAGATTAATATGGAAGATCATAATTTAACATCTTGACCAAAAGGCCTCGACAGAGTCCTGCATGGTTATTTTTTGTCACTACCTCCCTGTGTCAGGAGTTTGTAATTTGTGCGCCTGCTGCCTTCCTTGGATGTGCTAGCTGATTCTCAGGCTCCCTCTTCTCAATCGAACCCTGATTACCCATTAATTAATAAGGCAGACATTCGAATGAGCAAACATTTAATTTATTAAATTAACAAGAAAATCACAGTCTTCAATTATATACATCATGCTGGGGAGGGGTTGTCAATCACCACCATGTGCCGACGCTCCAGCTCCTGGACCAACCTTTCAAATGAATAAAGTAAATAAAAAAACTGTTAGTAAATGTCATACAGAAGAAAGACGTGAGATGTGTAAAAAAGGCTAAAGAGTTTTCCCACCAACCTGCTCATTGGATTAGTGTCATTAAAAATCTCCTGCAGGAGGCTGTAGCTGAAGTCCCTGCCCCACTGCAGAAGTTCAAAGGAATCCTGCTTTTCCTTCTGCATAACTTCCTGGATAGCCTCTTTTGAACACCTCTTCATGCACACTTTAGTCAGATGCACTGAGAGGTTTGCTTGTGTCTTCTTGCACACGGGGCAGAGCAGGAAATGCTTCCTGGAAGCACTGGGGATAAAAAGAAAAATAAAAAAGTCATGAATTAAGATTATATTTGATACATTACTTTTAGTTGAATAAATACACATTTCAGTCATCATCGACATATATACAGCAATATAAACCATTTGTGAACACAGCAAATGACAAAATAATATTCTACACTTATATTTAAACTAAGTTGCTTCAAAAAATACTTTTAGTTGTGTAATGGATGCAATTTAAGTTTTAACAATAGCAGTCAGTGGACAGAGACTTTTGCACAGTGTCAGTAAAGTAGAACAAGTTTATCCACAATTTCTCCAGATTCAAATGCAATAATAAATTGACCATAACTTACGACTTGGAAGGCATTCTTGAGACGCTGTTCAACAAAAGGTAAAATCTTCAACAGAATCTGGAGCTCTGGTCTCGCTGGAAGCAGAGGCAGAGTGACTTTACATGTGCAGGTCTCCTCTTAATATACCATTCTGACTGCGTCCCACAACCCTGCCTCCCGTAGCCCCACACACCCCACCCCCAGTGTCACTGTGAGGGACACATTGCTTTCTTATGTGTCAGTCAGAGGAAGCTACCGCAACGCCCCGCATATCAAAATAAAATAATTTATCAAAATCACAAGAAAATCACAGTCATCAACTAAATACATCATGGCTCCTGTAATGTATTTGTGCATTGTGCTCAATTTCTTCCCCACAGTTCCATAGAGTTTTCTCTCTGCGTGATTCCAGTCAGCCATTGGTCTGTGGAAGAGCAAGCCACTTGTATTGTTTGACTAAGTGCCCACTTAACACCTCTGCTGCAGCTGTCTGATAGCTGCCTTCCCAGTCTGTTGGGGGACAAGAATGCATTTAAACTGAGGGGAAGATACTGAGATGCCTAGTGAATAAATTTCTATAAGTGCATTCTTGCAGTGATTTCTGCTGGATAGTCACGAGATGAATATGAGCTGTAATTATACAAGTTTTTCCAATCTCTAGATTAATATGGAAGATCATAATTTAATCCGATGATCGAAGGGCCAATGTCCCCATATCAGCTGTGGGTAATTTCCATGCCTGCCGCCTTCCTTAGATGTGGTAGCCATTTCCCAGGCTGCCTCTCCTGTACAGATCACTGTCATGAAGTCTATAATGCTCCTAATATTTTTGAGGGTTGCTCTATGACTGCTGGGGCAATAGACATTTGTCCGGTCCCTTTGTGGACCACAAATATTGTCCTTTAATTTGATGCACACTTTGACTTTATAGCCTCAGGTAGGAGTGCAAACAGAACTGACTCTGGCTGTCATGCCCTTCCAAAGTCTGTGTCCCCTCATCTCAGATGCTGATGTTAACTGTTTGTGTAAATGACCTGTGGGTCGCACTGGTAAAACTTGAGGCCTTTTATTGCCTAAATGGTCCTTGGTGTGATTAAGTATCACACAGGTATTTTGTATATAGCTCCATGTCAGGAGTGGGTACATATATATAAATGATCTCGGACCATACGATTATGCATTTATATTTTCCCTTAGCTGCATTTTTATCTTTTGCATACTGTTAGGCCACTTGGCTCATCCTTATTCCTAGCTGCATAAGAGCATAGTGCTGCTTTTCAGAAACAAAGAGGACATATCCATTTCATTTGCTCACAGCTCCCGCTAGCTTGGAGCGAGATTTAGTGAGGACATGTTAGTATATATGGGTTTTTATTATTATTATTTTATAAAGTAACAAATATCTATGTGACCTGCAGGTCAGCCACACATCACAAGCACTTAGTGTCAGAGTCCTCACTGTGTATGCATCCGCAGCCTGCTGGGGATGGGTGTCTGTATGTGTGTGTGTGTATATATCAAGGCTATATTGTAGATCACTGGTAAATGTTAATTGTGTTATAGATGTATATGTGTGTCTCTATGAAGATACTCAGGTATTTTATTTTCAGAATTTCAAAAAGAATTCCCTATTAGTTGATAGTGCAGACATTCGAATGAGCAAACATTTAATTTATCAAAAATCAAAGAGTTTTCCCACCAACCTGCTCATTGGATTAGTGTCATTAAAAATCTCCTGCAGGAGGCTGTAGCTGAAGTCCCTGCCCCACTGCAGAAGTTCAAAGGAATCCTGCTTTTCCTTCTGCATAACTTCCTGGATAGCCTCTTTTGAACACCTCTTCATGCACACTTTAGTCAGATGCACTGAGAGGTTTGCTTGTGTCTTCTTGCACACGGGGCAGAGCAGGAAATGCTTCCTGGAAGCACTGGGGATAAAAAGAAAAATAAAAAAGTCATGAATTAAGATTATATTTGATACATTACTTTTAGTTGAATAAATACACATTTCAGTCATCATCAACATATATACAGCAATATAAACCATTTGTGAACACAGCAAATGACAAAATAATATTCTACACTTATATTTAAACTAAGTTGCTTCAAAAAATACTTTTAGTTGTGTAATGGATGCAATTTAAGTTTTAACAATAGCAGTCAGTGGACAGAGACTTTTGCACAGTGTCAGTAAAGTAGAACAAGTTCATCCACAATTTCTCCAGATTCAAATGCAATAATAAATTCACCATAACTTACGACTTGGAAGGCATTCTTGAGACGCTGTTCAACAAAAGGTAAAATCTTCAACAGAATCTGGAGCTCTGGTCTCGCTGGAAGCAGAGGCAGAGTGACTTTACATATGCATGTCTCCTCTTAATTAATATACCATTCTGACTGCGTCCCACACCCCTGCCTCCCGTAGCCCCACACACCCCACCCCCAGTGTCACTGTGAGGGACACATTGCTTTCTTATGTGTCAGTCAGAGGAAGCTACCGCCACGCCCCGCATATCAAATTAAAATAATTTATCAAAATCACAAGAAAATCACAGTCATCAACTAAATACATCATGGCTCCTGTAATGTATTTGTGCATTGTGCTCAATTTCTTCCCCACAGTTCCATAGAGTTTTCTCTCTGCGTGATTCTAGTCAGCCATTGGTCTGTGGAAGAGCAAGCCACTTGTATTGTTTGACTAAGTGCCCACTTAACACCTCTGCTGCAGCTGTCTGATAGCTGCCTTCCCAGTCTGTTGGGGGACAAGAATGCATTTAAACTGAGGGGAAGATACTGAGATGCCTAGTGAATAAATTTCTATAAGTGCATTCTTGCAGTGATTTCTGCTGGATAGTCACGAGATGAATATTAGCTGTAATTATACAAGTTTTTCCAATCTCTAGATTAATATGGAAGATCATAATTTAATCCGATGATCGAAGGGCCAATGTCCCCATATCAGCTGTGGGTAATTTCCATGCCTGCCGCCTTCCTTAGATGTGGTAGCCATTTCCCAGGCTGCCTCTCCTGTACAGATCACTGTCATAAAGTCTATAATGCTCCTAATATTTTTGAGGGTTGCTCTATGACTGCTGGGGCAATAGACATTTGTCCGGTCCCTTTGTGGACCACAAATATTGTCCTTTAATTTGATGCACACTTTGACTTTATAGCCTCAGGTAGGAGTGCAAACAGAACTGACTCTGGCTGTCATGCCCTTCCAAAGTCTGTGTCCCCTCATCTCAGATGCTAATGTTAACTGTTTGTGTAAATGACCTGTGGGTCGCACTGGTAAAACTTGAGGCCTTTTATTGCCTAAATGGTCCTTGGTGTGATTAAGTATCACACAGGTATTTTGTATATAGCTCCATGTCAGGAGTGGGTACATATATATAAATGATCTCGGACCATACGATTATGCATTTATATTTTCCCTTAGCTGCATTTTTATCTTTTGCATACTGTTAGGCCACTTGGCTCATCCTTATTCCTAGCTGCATAAGAGCATAGTGCTGCTTTTCAGAAACAAAGAGGACATATCCATTTCATTTGCTCACAGCTCCCGCTAGCTTGGAGCGAGATTTAGTGAGGACATGTTAGTATATATGGGTTTTTATTATTATTATTTTATAAAGTAACAAATATCTATGTGACCTGCAGGTCAGCCACACATCACAAGCACTTAGTGTCAGAGTCCTCACCGTGTATGCATCCGCAGCCTGCTGGGGATGGGTGTCTGTATGTGTGTGTGTGTATATATCAAGGCTATATTGTAGATCACTGGTAAATGTTAATTGTGTTATAGATGTATATGTGTGTCTCTATGAAGATACTCAGGTATTTTATTTTCAGAATTTCAAAAAGAATTCCCTATTAGTTGATAGTGCAGACATTCGAATGAGCAAACATTTAATTTATCAAAAATCAAAGAGTTTTCCCACCAACCTGCTCATTGGATTAGTGTCATTAAAAATCTCCTGCAGGAGGCTGTAGCTGAAGTCCCTGCCCCACTGCAGAAGTTCAAAGGAATCCTGCTTTTCCTTCTGCATAACTTCCTGGATAGCCTCTTTTGAACACCTCTTCATGCACACTTTAGTCAGATGCACTGAGAGGTTTGCTTGTGTCTTCTTGCACACGGGGCAGAGCAGGAAATGCTTCCTGGAAGCACTGGGGATAAAAAGAAAAATAAAAAAGTCATGAATTAAGATTATATTTGATACATTACTTTTAGTTGAATAAATACACATTTCAGTCATCATCAACATATATACAGCAATATAAACCATTTGTGAACACAGCAAATGACAAAATAATATTCTACACTTATATTTAAACTAAGTTGCTTCAAAAAATACTTTTAGTTGTGTAATGGATGCAATTTAAGTTTTAACAATAGCAGTCAGTGGACAGAGACTTTTGCACAGTGTCAGTAAAGTAGAACAAGTTCATCCACAATTTCTCCAGATTCAAATGCAATAATAAATTCACCATAACTTACGACTTGGAAGGCATTCTTGAGACGCTGTTCAACAAAAGGTAAAATCTTCAACAGAATCTGGAGCTCTGGTCTCGCTGGAAGCAGAGGCAGAGTGACTTTACATATGCATGTCTCCTCTTAATTAATATACCATTCTGACTGCGTCCCACACCCCTGCCTCCCGTAGCCCCACACACCCCACCCCCAGTGTCACTGTGAGGGACACATTGCTTTCTTATGTGTCAGTCAGAGGAAGCTACCGCCACGCCCCGCATATCAAATTAAAATAATTTATCAAAATCACAAGAAAATCACAGTCATCAACTAAATACATCATGGCTCCTGTAATGTATTTGTGCATTGTGCTCAATTTCTTCCCCACAGTTCCATAGAGTTTTCTCTCTGCGTGATTCTAGTCAGCCATTGGTCTGTGGAAGAGCAAGCCACTTGTATTGTTTGACTAAGTGCCCACTTAACACCTCTGCTGCAGCTGTCTGATAGCTGCCTTCCCAGTCTGTTGGGGGACAAGAATGCATTTAAACTGAGGGGAAGATACTGAGATGCCTAGTGAATAAATTTCTATAAGTGCATTCTTGCAGTGATTTCTGCTGGATAGTCACGAGATGAATATTAGCTGTAATTATACAAGTTTTTCCAATCTCTAGATTAATATGGAAGATCATAATTTAATCCGATGATCGAAGGGCCAATGTCCCCATATCAGCTGTGGGTAATTTCCATGCCTGCCGCCTTCCTTAGATGTGGTAGCCATTTCCCAGGCTGCCTCTCCTGTACAGATCACTGTCATAAAGTCTATAATGCTCCTAATATTTTTGAGGGTTGCTCTATGACTGCTGGGGCAATAGACATTTGTCCGGTCCCTTTGTGGACCACAAATATTGTCCTTTAATTTGATGCACACTTTGACTTTATAGCCTCAGGTAGGAGTGCAAACAGAACTGACTCTGGCTGTCATGCCCTTCCAAAGTCTGTGTCCCCTTATCTCAGATGCTAATGTTAACTGTTTGTGTAAATGACCTGTGGGTCGCACTGGTAAAACTTGAGGCCTTTTATTGCCTAAATGGTCCTTGGTGTGATTAAGTATCACACAGGTATTTTGTATATAGCTCCATGTCAGGAGTGGGTACATATATATAAATGATCTCGGACCATACGATTATGCATTTATATTTTCCCTTAGCTGCATTTTTATCTTTTGCATACTGTTAGGCCACTTGGCTCATCCTTATTCCTAGCTGCATAAGAGCATAGTGCTGCTTTTCAGAAACAAAGAGGACATATCCATTTCATTTGCTCACAGCTCCCGCTAGCTTGGAGCGAGATTTAGTGAGGACATGTTAGTATATATGGGTTTTTATTATTATTATTTTATAAAGTAACAAATATCTATGTGACCTGCAGGTCAGCCACACATCACAAGCACTTAGTGTCAGAGTCCTCACTGTGTATGCATCCGCAGCCTGCTGGGGATGGGTGTCTGTATGTGTGTGTGTGTATATATCAAGGCTATATTGTAGATCACTGGTAAATGTTAATTGTGTTATAGATGTATATGTGTGTCTCTATGAAGATACTCAGGTATTTTATTTTCAGAATTTCAAAAAGAATTCCCTATTAGTTGATAGTGCAGACATTCGAATGAGCAAACATTTAATTTATCAAAAATCAAAGAGTTTTCCCACCAACCTGCTCATTGGATTAGTGTCATTAAAAATCTCCTGCAGGAGGCTGTAGCTGAAGTCCCTGCCCCACTGCAGAAGTTCAAAGGAATCCTGCTTTTCCTTCTGCATAACTTCCTGGATAGCCTCTTTTGAACACCTCTTCATGCACACTTTAGTCAGATGCACTGAGAGGTTTGCTTGTGTCTTCTTGCACACGGGGCAGAGCAGGAAATGCTTCCTGGAAGCACTGGGGATAAAAAGAAAAATAAAAAAGTCATGAATTAAGATTATATTTGATACATTACTTTTAGTTGAATAAATACACATTTCAGTCATCATCAACATATATACAGCAATATAAACCATTTTTGAACACAGCAAATGACAAAATAATATTCTACACTTATATTTAAACTAAGTTGCTTCAAAAAATACTTTTAGTTGTGTAATGGATGCAATTTAAGTTTTAACAATAGCAGTCAGTGGACAGAGACTTTTGCACAGTGTCAGTAAAGTAGAACAAGTTCATCCACAATTTCTCCAGATTCAAATGCAATAATAAATTCACCATAACTTACGACTTGGAAGGCATTCTTGAGACGCTGTTCAACAAAAGGTAAAATCTTCAACAGAATCTGGAGCTCTGGTCTCGCTGGAAGCAGAGGCAGAGTGACTTTACATGTGCAGGTCTCCTCTTAATATACCATTCTGACTGCGTCCCACACCCCTGCCTCCCGTAGCCCCACACACCCCACCCCCAGTGTCACTGTGAGGGACACATTGCTTTCTTATGTGTCAGTCAGAGGAAGCTACCGCCACGCCCCGCATATCAAAATAAAATAATTTATCAAAATCACAAGAAAATCACAGTCATCAACTAAATACATCATGGCTCCTGTAATGTATTTGTGCATTGTGCTCAATTTCTTCCCCACAGTTCCATAGAGTTTTCTCTCTGCGTGATTCCAGTCAGCCATTGGTCTGTGGAAGAGCAAGCCACTTGTATTGTTTGACTAAGTGCCCACTTAACACCTCTGCTGCAGCTGTCTGATAGCTGCCTTCCCAGTCTGTTGGGGGACAAGAATGCATTTAAACTTAGGGGAAGATACTGAGATGCCTAGTGAATAAATTTCTATAAGTGCATTCTTGCAGTGATTTCTGCTGGATAGTCATGAGATGAATATGAGCTGTAATTATACAAGTTTTTCCAATCTCTAGATTAATATGGAAGATCATAATTTAATCCGATGATCGAAGGGCCAATGTCCCCATATCAGCTGTGGGTAATTTCCATGCCTGCCGCCTTCCTTAGATGTGGTAGCCATTTCCCAGGCTGCCTCTCCTGTACAGATCACTGTCATAAAGTCTATAATGCTCCTAATATTTTTGAGGGTTGCTCTATGACTGCTGGGGCTATAGACATTTGTCCGGTCTCTTTGTGGACCACAAATATTGTCCTTTAATTTGATGCACACTTTGACTTTATAGCCTCAGGTAGGAGTGCAAACAGAACTGACTCTGGCTGTCATGCCCTTCCAAAGTCTGTGTCCCCTCATCTCAGATGCTGATGTTAACTGTTTGTGTAAATGACCTGTGGGTCGCACTGGTAAAACTTGAGGCCTTTTATTGCCTAAATGGTCCTTGGTGTGATTAAGTATCACACAGGTATTTTGTATATAGCTCCATGTCAGGAGTGGGTACATATATATAAATGATCTCGGACCATACGATTATGCATTTATATTTTCCCTTAGCTGCATTTTTATCTTTTGCATACTGTTAGGCCACTTGGCTCATCCGTATTCCTAGCTGCATAAGAGCATAGTGCTGCTTTTCAGAAACAAAGAGGACATATCCATTTCATTTGCTCACAGCTCCCGCTAGCTTGGAGCGAGATTTAGTGAGGACATGTTAGTATATATGGGTTTTTATTATTATTATTTTATAAAGTAACAAATATCTATGTGACCTGCAGGTCAGCCACACATCACAAGCACTTAGTGTCAGGGTCCTCACTGTGTTTGCATTCGCAGCCTGCTGGGGATGGGTGTCTGTATGTGTGTGTGTGTATATATCAAGGCTATATTGTAGATCACTGGTAAATGTTAATTGTGTTATAGATGTATATGTGTGTGTGTGTCTGTATGAAGATACTCAAGTATTTTATTTTCAGAATTTCAAAAAGAATTCCCTATTAGTTGATAGTGCAGACATTCGAATGAGCAAACATTTAATTTATCAAAAATCACAAGAAAATCACAGTCATCAATTAAATACATCATGGCTCCTGTAATGTATTTGTGCATTGTGTTCAATTTCTTCCCCACTGTTCCAGAGTTTTCTCTCTGCGTGATTCTAGTCAGCCATTGGTCTGTGGAAGAGCAAGCCATTTGTATTGTTTGACTAAGTGCCCACTTAACACCTCTGCTGCAGCTGTCTGATAGCTGCCTTCCCAGTCTGTTGGGGGACAAGAATGCATTTAAACTGAGGGGAAGATACTGAGATGCCTAGTGAATAAATTTCTATAAGTGCATTCTTGCAGTGATTTCTGCTGGATAGTCACGAGATGAATATTAGCTGTAATTATACAAGTTTTTCCAATCTCTAGATTAATATGGAAGATCATAATTTAATCCGATGATCGAAGGGCCAATGTCCCCATATCAGCTGTGGGTAATTTCCATGCCTGCCGCCTTCCTTAGATGTGGTAGCCATTTCCCAGGCTGCCTCTCCTGTACAGATCACTGTCATAAAGTCTATAATGCTCCTAATATTTTTGAGGGTTGCTTTATGACTGCTGGGGCTATAGACATTTGTCCGGTCTCTTTGTGGACCACAAATATTGTCCTTTAATTTGATGCACACTTTGACTTTATAGCCTCAGGTAGGAGTGCAAACAGAACTGACTCTGGCTGTCATGCCCTTCCAAAGTCTGTGTCCCCTCATCTCAGATGCTAATGTTAACTGTTTGTGTAAATGACCTGTGGGTCGCACTGGTAAAACTTGAGGCCTTTTATTGCCTAAATGGTCCTTGGTGTGATTAAGTATCACACGGGTATTTTGTATATAGCTCCATGTCAGGAGTGGGTACATATATATAAATGATCTCGGACCATACGATTATGCATTAATATTTTCCCTTAGCTGCATTTTTATCTTTTGCATACTGTTAGGCCACTTGGCTCATCCTTATTCATAGCTGCATAAGAGCATAGTGCTGCTTTTCAGAAACAAAGAGGACATATCCATTTCATTTGCTCACAGCTCCCGCTAGCTTGGAGCGAGATTTAGTGAGGACATGTTAGTATATATGGGTTTTTATTATTATTATTTTATAAAGTAACAAATATCTATGTGACCTGCAGGTCAGCCACACATCACAAGCACTTAGTGTCAGAGTCCTCACTGTATATGCATTCGCAGCCTGCTGGGGATGGGTGTCTGTATGTGTGTGTGTGTATATATCAAGGCTATATTGTAGGTCACTGGTAAATGTTAATTGTGTTATAGATGTATATGTGTGTGTGTGTCTGTATGAAGATACTCAAGTATTTTATTTTCAGAATTTCAAAAAGAATTCCCTATTAGTGCAGACATTCGAATGAGCAAACATTTAATTTATCAAAAATCACAAGAAAATCACAGTCATCAATTAAATACATCATGGCTCCTGTAATGTATTTGTGCATTGTGCTCAATTTCTTCCCCACAGTTCCAGAGTTTTCTCTCTGCGTGATTCTGACTGCTGGGGCTATAGACATTTGTCTGGTCTCTTTGTGGACCACAAATATTGTCCTTTAATTTGATGCACACTTTGGCTTTATAGCCTTAAGAAAACTTTAAACTTAAACTTATAAAACTTAAGGCCTTTTATTCCCTAAA
>NW_026042992.1:0-66928 GCF_023856365.1 Brienomyrus brachyistius | reverse complement strand
CATTCTGTTTGCATGGTGGAAAGAACATTTAATCTGCCTTTTAAGTGTGATTAGAAGATCTAATGCCTGTGTGCTTGTAATAAGATGGTCGCTGGTTCAAACCCAGCCACAGCACATCTCTGCGTCCTTGAGCGAGGCCCTTAACCCCCAGCTCACTGGGCATCACTATGGGTGGCTGCCCTTCGCAGACAACTTACTCTGTTTACTCTAAAAAAAAGAGAGCAAGTTGAGAGAGAAGTTAAGACAATTTCTCCACAGGGACCAATAAAGTATCAATTATTATTACTGTATGAGAGGACTGTCTAATATCAGATAGATAACAGACTCATACTGTGCTGAGCTTGTCTGAGAGAGATGATTAGCAAATGCTCTCCCACAGTATCTCAGCACTCTGTACAAAGAACTTTATATGCTCAGTATCTGCTCCTGTTTATCTAATTGTTCTCATTTTAACTGGATGTTAAGGAGTAAATTAATAAACGTCATGTAAGTGCACATTAAAATGCTTTTTCACTGTTACTTAAGTTCCCATGTGAACAGCCAATCAGATCAGCCTGATGTGTGTCTCTCTGTTTCCTCTCTGTTTCCTGCCCTTTCATCCCGACCACGACCATGATCTCTCACTTAGCAGCAGAGCAGTTTATTCTAAACAGTGGAAGCACAAAAATGTTCAGACTCTTTGGTCTTCTCATTTTCATTAGTAAGGCCCTATAATATAAATTATTTTGGGATTTTAATATTTTCATTTATCTGTATGATGTGATCAGTGGAATTTGGCCATTTAATCTGCATCATAGTTAATAGTTATTTAGATTACTATTATATGTCTTATTTGATTATGATTTTTTTTGTTTTTCTGTTTTTGCAGACACTGCACTGACTACAGATGTTGTTCAGCCCAGTCACCTGATGAGGGTTCAGCTTGGAGACAGTGTGACCCTGACATGCTTCTGTCAAGGAGAAACAACTTTTGTTACTTTGTTTAAGCAAGCTGTTGGTCGGAAGCCCCAGCCCATGGCGAAAGCACTTCTCTACGTACCTGGTGAATTTTACAAGGAATATAAAAGCATAAAACGTTACTCCTTACTGAATGCAGAGGGGAGTTTTAACCTCACTATTTCTAACGTGGAGCCGTCAGATTCTGCAGTGTATTATTGTGCTGCTGTGTTTCTTCATGAGGTCACCTTCGGGAATGGAACCTTTGTCATAATCACAGGTAAATGAGATTCCAACTATTTTCATATTTGCTTTATTATAATGTCAGTAAGATTATTCCCTGCAAAATAATTTTGACAGTTTAGTTGTTTGTCAATATAAAATTAGCAAAGATACCTTATTGTCTGCTTTGTTCCATAAATGTTTTTCTAAACATCAAACAAAAATCATTCATTATTATTATTATTATTATTATTATTATACAATTTGTTGCATTTTGCTTGCTGTCAGCCAAAAGCCTAACCTTCTCTTTATACAGATGTTAATGTTACACATTGCAGCCTCTTTAAAACAAATAACATAAAAAAATGTTTGAGTTGTTATATACAGTATAGGACTGTGCAAAAATCTTAAGCAACAAAAGAAAATTATTTTTGACGTTATTTATCTGAGCAGTCAGTGTGTATTCACTCTGAAAAAAAAAATGCATGATTTAACATATGAACTAGGGATGTGCACCATTCAGAACTGATTTGAGAATGAAATTCTCAAATACGTATCCTAAAATTCAGGATTTTGAATACATATATGAACTTGAATTTCAGTTCATTTTGTTAATCTGAATTACATTTGAATTGTGGTTGAAAACAGGTTGTGGCATTGAAATTTATATTTGAATTTAAAGAAGAAGAACGAAAAAGGGTTTGGATTCAAATTCAAGTTCATATACGTACTGTAGGTGTAGCTTTTAACTAAAATATGAACTTTAATTTAAATATGAATTATACATAAACACATTAACATTGTTATACATCATTGTTATAAAAATGTCGTTTTGTAAAGAATGAAATAATGCAACATTTGAAGTGTCACCTAAAATAATAATTATACTGTCATTTTGTGCACCATGGTGGATCTGCTCATAGGAAGAGCTGAGTGTCTCTCCTTAAAAGTCAGTGTTGGCTGCAGTGACGGCAGTTTCTAACCTAAGAAACGTCCCTGTTGGGGAAAGCGCCCGGCGTTTCCACCCCAACTCCACATTTATGAGACACACACAGGTTACAGTTTTACTTGCAAGGGTACCCACACTCTCTGCAATGCAAACTACAGCAGAATGTGTTACAAAGGGTGGTTCCCCTTGTCTTCTTTATTTATAGTCAATGGGGGGCGCAAGAGAGGGAAGTGAGATTCTTATCTAAGTAGGCAGCTGTTAACCACCTACTTAGAGTACAATAGCTAAGAGTATGTGGCTAGAAGATAAGAAATAACGTATACATATATATTTACACTCATTGCTGATCATACAGAAATGATTAACAACTGTTTCTTCAACCTAACAGTCCCTCCTGTTTATCATGACAGTATGATCAGAAGCATCAACATTGTACAAGTTGCAAAAGCACTTTAGGTACAACCTTCATTTAGACCACATTGTCATTATCCTGGAAAACATTTAATTCCGGTTCTTCAGGTCCGAGCCCTGCACGGGTGCTTTCGGCTCGGCCGTCATTATGAATTATATGTCTTCTTCATCGCCATCGCTGGAAACAGGCTCTGTCTCTATAGTTTGGGTAAGGGAGAGAAACATTGTACTGCGTGTCCGAAAAGCAGCGTTAAGAGCTTGATTAATAAACATTTTCAAACATGGTATAACAGTAATAAAACAACAGAAAAATAAAATGAAAAACAAAAGAAAATATAAGTGAAACATTACTTTGATATCCTATACCTGCAGAAGATATTCATAGCTCTGCCATACACCGTAGGTCCTTCACTATGAGTGAGCATTACTGAACAAACATAGCAATTTGTCCACATTTTTCGCTGTTACAGTATCATGTACATATCGGTACCAGTAGTTTTGCATAAATGGATGTGAGTGGTCAGCGGGCAACGGGCGTAGATGGAAGTCATCATGGGTCCATCGCCGTAGGTGCTGTAATGGAGCTGGTGAGAGCCAGGACAACCATACAAGTCCTACAACAAGAATGACCCCTAGAGTCACTTTACCACATCCCCACCCTATCAGGGCCATCCTAAATAGAGTGCAGCTCAGTTGTTTTCTTCACCGGGTTGAGACAACAGCACCCTATTGGTTACTGTGCCTTTGTAGCGGACTTCCACTGCTACTCTGTTGCTGAGGCCTCTGATAAGGGCTTGATGGGTTTACAGTGACTTTTGTGTATCCAGGAAGGTCGTTCTGCGATCTTTACTGCTGTTGGTGTTGTAAGGAGGACTTGATAAGGACCGTCCCACCGAGGTGTGCTCCAATCTTTCCGCAACAGGACCTTGACCAGGACCCAATCTCCCGGCTGCAAGTTATCCTGTTGAGTAGAAACAGAATTTACCGGCAGACTACTGGGGCTATGTTTTTGTTGTGATGTTAGTAGTTTACGCATCCAATCGGCCAGCGTATTTTCTCGGTCTGCTTTTTCTATGTCATTCATTTCAGTTGCTAGGGGAAATGGTCTACCATACACTATTTCAAAAGGTGTTAATCCTGCAGGAGTGGGAGTTATTCTCATCCATAATTTTACTAGAGACAAACATTCTGGCCACGGCCTTTTTGTCTCTTCCACTGTCTTTCTTAGCCTTGTTTTAATAGTGCCGTTGGTCCTTTCCACTAAGCCTGCGCTCTGAGGGTGATACGCACAATGATTCTTAAGCGTAAAACCTAATGCTTGTGAGCAAAGGGACATAGTCTGATTTACAAAATGAGTCCCATTGTCTGATCTTATAATATGAGGTATGCCATAGGTAGGGAAATAATGGCTTACCAAACATTTTGCAACGGTCATTGCATCACAATGCTTTACAGGGTATATTTCTACCCACTTAGAAAAGGTGTCTATAATAACTAGACAGTATTTCTTTCCTTGTGACCAAGATAATTCAATAAAATCCATATGTACAACTTGAAACGGATACTCAGCTGTGGGGAACTGGCCACGTTTTGGTCTGATGTTTCCTTGTGCATTGTGTTTACAACAAATTAAGCATGTCCTACAAAATTGTTTTGCATAATCAGAAAAATTTATAGCATAGAAATATTGTTGTATGATATGTACCATCCCTCCTGTTGAGACATGAGTATTTCCATGGCTCACCAAAGCAGCTGTTTTGTATAAATTTTTTGGTAGGATGGGCTTGTCATTCATATAGTAAACTTTCTCTCGTTGTATTGCTCCTCTTTTGATCCAACTTTGTACTTCTATTTTAGGAGCATGAATCTGTGCATCACATAGCACATCGCTATCTATAAAAAGAATGTCTGCCACTGATAAGGTAGGTTGTTTCAGTGCCGCTTCTTTGGCGGTTTTATCTGCAAAACTATTTCCTGCGGTTTCTGCAGAGTCATCAGTCTGGTGTGCTTTGCATTTGCACAGTGCAAAGTGAGTCGGTAAATGCACAACGTCTAATAATCTAAGTAGCAAATTTGTATGAGTAAGAGATGTGCCCTGTGATGTTCTAAAACCTCTATTTTTCCAGACTCTTGCATGGTGATGGACAGCTGCAAACACATATTGACTATCAGTGTAGATAGTAAGTGACTTGTTCTTGAACAGTTCACATGCCCTGATCACAGCATAGAGTTCAGCCGCTTGTGCTGAACAAGTAGAAGGGAGTGCATTGGCTTCTAACACTTCAGTAGATGTAACTACAGCATACCCAACTTTATTTTTTCCCATATCATTTTTTGATGCTGAGCCATCTACATAAACAACTTCTGATCCTGGTATAAAAGTTTGCAGAATATCTGCTCTTGGTTTTGTTTGTTCTTCTATTGTTGCTTTGCAAGAATGTGGCTCCCCATCCTCTGCGGTGGGGAGGAGCGTGCTAGGGTTCAATAGGCCACACCGCTGAAGTTCAATGTTAGGTTGTGAGAGCAAAAGTGACACTAAGGTAAGATGTCTTGTATGTGTTAAGAATGGAAGCGGTGTCTGCAACAAGATTAGAGACACAGAATGAGGAACTTTAAGTATGAGGGGGTGACAAAGTACCAATTCTGCTGATACCTTTACTGCTTCTGCAGCAGCTGCACATGCCTGTAAACACTGTGGAAAGCCAGCTGCTACTGCATCTAATCGTTTTGAATAGAATGCTAACGGTCTCTCTTTTGCTCCGAATGGCTGTGTTAATACTGCTTTCATATAACCTTGATTAGCATCTACACATAGGGTGAATGGTTGTTGATAATCTGGTAGAGCAAGGGTCACATTGGTTTGCAACATTCTTTTTAAATTTGTAAAAGCATTTTCTCCGTCCTCAGTCCATTGTATTTTGTCCTTTAGAGTCATCTCCTTCCCGTATATTAAATTTTGCAAAGGTTGAACTAGAAAAGCATAATCTGGTAACCATTCTCTACAATAATTGCAGAGCCCTAAAAAGGACATCATCTGTTGTTTAGTCTGTGGTTTAGGTGCTTCCTGTATAGCTTGTTTCCTTATCTCTAGCAGCGAGCGACCTTTTTGTGAAAGGTTATGCCCTAAATAGACAACTGTCTTTTTGCAATACTGCAACTTCTGTTTAGAAGCTTTATGTCCAGTATTGTATAAATGCTGAAGCACAGTTAGGGTAGTTTCTTTGCAATGTTGTTCTGAATCTGCTGCTATTAAGATATCATCCACGTATAGTAATACCTGACTATGTGATGGTATTTCACAGGTACTCATAGAGTATCTAAGGGCCATGGTATATACATGTGGACTTTCAGAAAATCCCTGAGGGAGTCTAGTATATGTATATTTTTTCCCTTTATAGGTAAATCCAAATAAATGTTGAGAATCAGGGTGCAATGGTACTGAGAAAAATGCATTACTAAGATCCACTACTGAGAAGTAGCTTTTATCAGGAGTCAATGAGTTGAGCAATAAGTGTGGGTTAGGCACGTCTGGTGCTGCATGTTGCACTATGTTATTAACCGGTCTTAAATCCTGCACCATGCGCCATTTCCCTGTATGTCCCTTCTGGACTGGAAAGATAGGAGTGTTGCAAGTGGCTTCAGGAGCCTCTCGCAATATTCCTGATGCTAACATGTCTTGCACTACAGGGGCTATACCTTTTTCTGCTTCAGGTTTTAATGGGTATTGCCTAACTACCGGACGGTGTTCTGATTTCACAATTACTTTGTAAGGTGGAAACCCCTTTACCAGCCCTACATCAGTGGGGGAGGACGACCACAACCCTTCTGGGAGGCGATCTAGATCTGGACATGATCCCTCCTCCAGGGTTGAAAAAATTTGTCAGGTTGGGTCCTTTAAGTGTGTGGTGGGAGTGGTTTGAACTCTCCATCCCAAAGGAAACCGCCACACATTGTGTTTCTCATCATAGCTCCAACAGGAGCCAGATACGGGTTGGTAGTCATTGTAACTGTGCATAGAATCTCGTAAGAACATCTCTACATCTCTCCACTGCATCTGGGGTGGTTTTGAAAGAGATACGTGTGGTGTTCTCTCTCTAAATACAGCCTGTTGCTTGTTAGATAAAATGACTGAGGCTGCTGAAAACCCAGTGGTGGGGTTAACATACATATGTTGTAAGGTAATACAAGTGTCTTGGAGGGCATGAAACGTTTTGTCATAGACATAATCTGGTCCAAGGGTGTCTTTGTACCACATAGTGACGTGTAAGGCATCGTCAGGCATGAACTGGGCCTGTCTAGGGGACTGCTTTTCTCTAGTTTTCCGCAATAATTCTCGTGTCTGTGCAGTTCCCCCTAGGTCCAGAGACCAGTAATATTGTGGTGTTGTGGTTCCTTGCACAACATAAGCTTCTTCATTTACGATTGCTTTCATGCCAGTGGCTGTGGCAACCACGCTAATGCCCATTTGTACCATAAGGTCTCGGCCTAACAAGTTAACAGGACAAGAAGGGCTTATTAACACCTGTGCTTGACATTCAAGTCCAGTTTCCTTATCTTTTACTGCAACTGGGTTTGTTAACTGATGTCTGTCTGTCTGACCTCCTGCCGTTTTTATATTTATGACTGATGAAGAATATGTGACTCCGGGAGGACTGGAGGTTAGGACAGTCCTACATGCTCCAGTGTCACACAGACATTCATATACTTTGCCGTTTATGACTAACTTCCGACTTGGCAAGGTTTCCCACTGCCTTTCTGCTAATAACTGACACACTGCTTGTAAATCTATTTCCTTATCTAAAAGGTCTTGTAAAGTGACCTCCGTTTCCTTTCTTAAAATCACCTCTGTTTTGCCTCGGATGGTGTCGGTAACAGGGGCCTCCGAGGGGGGTCATTGATCATTGTTTTCAATGGAGTTTGGGTTATATGGTTGTTTCCCTACTCTACAATTCCTAGCTAAGTGTCCAGGTTTCCTGCATGTCCAGCAAATGTTATCTTGCTGAGACGAATTCCTGTAATTGTTTCTGAAAACACCTCTCCCCCTTCCTCGGCCTCTTGACCTTCCTCTGAATCCTCCCCTCCCCGGAGGATTCATTTGCACTAGCGCTACTACTTCTGAGGCGCTGAATATTGTGTCTGTCTTTTCCTGTTTCTGCGCTTTCTGCGCGTGTTGAGCATATTATAGTGCTTGTTGGACTGAACCAGTATTCTGATGTACCCAATGTTTGTCAAGATATTTTCGCAATTCGGGCTTTAGGCCTGCGACAAAAGCTCGTTTTAGCTGTTGTTGGTACACTCCTACTGCCTCTTCATCAAATGGGATCCCTGAGTTTCCTCTAAATACAACTCTCATTCTATCCATAAAATCCTCAGGTTCCTCTCCATCTTTTTGTTTACATTGCGCTATTCGTCCATAGTCTGCGCGTCTTACGAAGGCTGTCTCTACCCTGTTTCGCAAGTCTCGTAATGCTTGTATGAGTTCCTGCGAGTCATGTGCTAAGACTTCATCATTATTACCATGTCCTGTGAAGTCTCCCGCTACACGTCCCCATTTATGGGTAAACAACTGTCTGAGACATCTATACATTTCCCTGCCGTTCAAATGAAAACTACTTTGTAATTCTAGGATGGCAGTCCAAAACTCGGGTACCCCTTCTTCAACCGGGGGTATTCCTTTTAAAGCCGCTGTTCTATCCTCAGCGGTCCAGGGTCTATATACTAACATAGTTTCGGGTCCTGCATTATTTGGGCCTCGATTTGGATTTGCCACTTCTACGAGTGGACACACCAAATCATTCTCCCAGTCTTCCTGTTCTGTGTCATTTTTTGGATGCCAGCGTACTTTACTTGTCTCCAGATCCTTTAACGGATACAGAGAAGGGTTAGACCCTCGGGTCATCATTCGAGATGATTCCCCTCCTCCTATTTGTCGTCTATTTACAGCTGGAACTGGTGCAGGCGCAATCATTGGAATTTGTGGGGGCAGTAAGGGAACTGGAGCGGCAGAAGATTTTGTTGCCGTCTCCTCATCTAGTGTAATTAAAGTCGCCTGTAATTTTTTCTCCTTATTTCCCTTTTTTTGCTGTCTTTTATTATCTCTTAATTTACTCTGTTCTAACCATGCATCAGAAAAAACATATTCTTTTTTTCTGTCTTTACCTTCTTTCTTATTGGTAGTCTGTAACATCTCCAGTTTTAAGTTTCCCTGTAATTTTAATATATCTGGAGTGTGGAGTTTTCCTTCAAACCCATGTTTTTTTCCTCCATCTCTGACTACTTATTTGTCCTGATCCTGGCTTATATCCTTCCATAAACTTCTCATCTCCCTCTAGTTCCATTTGTTTACTTTGATTCTTCCCCATTGTTACCTTTTAATGGATACACTACAAAAAATAAAAAATCCTAAAAGCAAGTCTCTGGCATGAGACCTCAGGAGGACACTAACACGGCCTTCTACTGCTCCCTATTAGAGCAGCGGTGTTAGTTTTCAGGGATGAAACCCGTCCTTGATCCTTCAGTCACCAGTATGTTGTTGCTTTTAGGGTGGATCGTGTAGGTTAATCTAAAACCTATAAAAACACATCCACATACAACACTGTATATATTTCCAACAACGCCTACTTTCTCTCCCGGTTAATTTCGGCTAACCTCAACCACATGCATGTCTTGGCCACCTACTTATTTAGGTGCCGTATCTCTCACTTGGCCACCTACTCACTTAGGTGCCATATCTCTCACCTGTATAGTGTGCTCTCTGATCCGTCACCGAGGTCCTTCAGACATCACCAGACGTCGAGCGCAGTTCTAACCACCGGCCTGATGACGAATTCACATCACAGGTCTTTCTTGCACCCGACTTCGAGTGGCTGTCGACAGACTTCGGTGTCGCTTCTCTCGGCGTACTGGAGACGTCTTCGGGGTTCCTCGGATCCGGCTCGAAGGACCAAATTCTATGTTGGGGAAAGCGCCCGGCGTTTCCACCCCAACTCCACATTTATGAGACACACACAGGTTACAGTTTTACTTGCAAGGGTACCCACACTCTCTGCAATGCAAACTACAGCAGAATGTGTTACAAAGGGTGGTTCCCCTTGTCTTCTTTATTTATAGTCAATGGGGGGCGCAAGAGAGGGAAGTGAGATTCTTATCTAAGTAGGCAGCTGTTAACCACCTACTTAGAGTACAATAGCTAAGAGTATGTGGCTAGAAGATAAGAAATAACGTATACATATATATTTACACTCATTGCTGATCATACAGAAATGATTAACAACTGTTTCTTCAACCTAACAGTCCCAAACACTTTTCCTGCATCAAAAGTCAAACTAGTCCCTATTCCTGCCATGAAAGGTTCACATAATGTCACCGATACCTGAACCAACCATGTTTATCAGAGGATGCCAACCCTTTGGCTGCAGCTTTCTCTGCACACGCTGAGAGAGTCTTCAGTGTAGCAGGAAAAGATTTCAGGCCAGAAGATTGCAAATTAAATCATGAAACCTTTGAAGATATTATGCTGAATAAATGTAATAATAATGAAAAATTAGCAATGTGTATTGGAATAAAGCATAATTGTATTTGCCATGACGTTTTGCTTTTCGCTGTAGTGCTATGGTTGAACGGAAAAACTTACTTTTGTGTGCATAAGAAAATAAATAGGAGGAACTACGAAACCAAGTAATTCCTTTTACTATGTATACTTTTTCTTTAATGTTAAAAGATAGACAAACTAGTAATGGGCAAACAGCTCTTCGGCTCTTGAATTAAATTATGCAGGTACTACAGCAAAATGCTCAAAAATACCAAAACACATCAAGAGCTAAATATGCAAAAACAATAAATACCTTCCTGTGGAAAAGGGGCAACATAAACCAAATGTAAAGTCACGAAAATCATGAAAATATAAAGTACACTTTACACACTTCATTTCTTTGAATTGAAATTAATTATATTCATCTACCTTCATACATTAATACAAGACATTATATGATTATAATGTTTGTTATTATCATATAATTTTTATTTAGGTATTATGTAGGTGCAGTTAATGTATAGTGTTACCTGATATATACTAATAAGCAGTAATACAATAAAAAGAGAGAAGAATGTCAGCTGTTCTCCAAGAAGTTACTGATTTCTTGGATGGCTAGAAGAACATCGATTCAGTTCCCAAAAATCTGTAAGAACAATTTTTGAGGATCTGTATTTTCCATTGTTATTCTCAAAGGGCTGTCATCATGACTATTTTGCTTTTCAGGTAAAGACTCCAACAGCAGGACTGTGGTACAGCAGCCTGTGTCTGACACATTGCAGCCAGGAGACTCTGTGAGCCTGCAGTGTACGATAGAGACTGGGAGCTGTGCAGGAGAACACAGTGTTTACTGGTTCAGACATGGATCAGGAGAATCCCTTCCTGGAGTCATTTACAGCCCTGGAAACAGCAGTGATGAGTGTGAGAAGAGCCCTGAGGCTGGATCTCCTACACGGAGCTGCGTCTACAGCCTCCCCAAGGGGAACCTCAGCCTCTCCGATGCTGGGACTTACTACTGCGCTGTGGCCATGTGTGGGGAGATGCTGTTTGGGAACGGCACATAGCTGGATATAGATGGTAACACCCAGTGTGGGGAGATGCTGTTTGGGAACGGCACACAGCTGGATATAGATGGTAGCACCCAGTGTGGAGAGTATATCTGCTTCAAAGTTTTATTTAGCTTATTCTGCTATTAAGACATTTATTTCTTTTTTTAATGTAATGAATTTTCTAATTTAAGTGCTTAAATTAAATTACACAGATGTTAATTTAATAATTATCCATCCATCCATCCATTTTCCAAACCGCTTATCCTATTGGGTCGCGGGGGGTCCGGAGCCTAATTTAATAATTATTTCAAATATTAATATCCATCCATCCATCCATTTTCCAAACCGCTTATCCTATTGGGTCGCGGGGGGTCCGGAGCCTAATTTAATAATTATTTCAAATATTAATATAAATTGTTAAAATACAAAATACTAGAAGTTCATGTTAAAAATGGACTATTTACAAAACAACTGCTGTAATGTGTTATCGATTTGATCTTTAACTAATGTAATGTAAGCAAATGGGAAATGTGTCTCTATATCATTATGCTGAAATCTATCTCTTTGTTACAGGCTTTCAGAAGCTGCTGGATCCTCTTCACTCTGGCTTGCTGATAGTTTTATCTTGCAGCATTATTCTGAACGTTGCTCTCATTTGTATAAGATGTAAACTGACCTGTACACACTGTGCAGGTACGCTGCCCGGCTTTATGCACTCAGAAGGACAAAATGTAGATTTTAACAAATTATAGAAATATAAAATTGTTTTATGATAGATAACATTTTCATATTAAAACCACTCTTGCAGGTAATACAGTTTTAAAATCCATTATTAAATCTCACCTTATTTATATAAACCTTTTTGTACTGTAAGATTTACATTTTTGTATTATATCTTTCATATTTTGCAAAATCTATTGAAATATACATGTTGCAATAAGTTGCATATCAATAACTTTTATTACCAAGATCTCCTTTATAGCAATTTTATTATATATGATATATGAGAACAAATGACACGTATCCAAACATGCACACTTAAATTGACAGAAGTCATTTTTACTTTCATTTTTGAGACAAAAAGGATGTTGATTGCTTGAAAATTCGGAATGTTATCTGACCACGGTATGATACCGTGCGAAATTAAATAATATATTGATGTGTTATATATTTTAAACAGATGAAAAGAACAGTGATATATCAAAAGTGGAATGGTCACGCAAGCAAGTATGTAATAAATATTTCAAATTACAAATCGTCAGTAAAACAAATGAACCTCAGACTGATTTCCATCCTGGGATCAGCATTTTAAGTGCTATTTGTGAAAATAGGTAATAGCAAACCGATTTGATCCATCCAATTCTGCCATCTTTGTCTCCACAGTGCCATGACGAGGACACACTGAATTACGCTGCCCTGAACCTTAAGAAGCCAAAACCCAGGAGACAGAAGAAAGACGGGAATAATGACACTCTGTATTCTGACCTCCGCTACAGAGATTATGAATAAAGATGCTTCTCATTCATGTCAGTCACACAGAGTGTTCAGGGTGTAGCTTTAATAATGTTCAGAGGAGGGCAGGGGAGCCAGTGCTTCTGAGACTGAATCACGGGATTTTACGGAGCACCGGTGCTGAGTTTGGTGTCAGTGTGTTTGGGGCGCATTTTTACTGGAAGTGCAAATGTTCAAGCCAGACTGGGGGCTGAGGGAGGGGGAGAGGGGAGCCACAGAGATTATTTCTTCATGGCATGGGGGGGAATAAGCGGCTTTAATGTTGTGGAAAGGCTGAGTTGCTGCAATCAGTTCTTTGATGTCACACATGCTTACTTGTCTCCCTTGTGTACCATGCTGAATGGTTTGGGGCAAACGCACAGGGACTGATCGATTATATTAAACAGATGAAAGAAACTGAATGAAAATTTCAAGTGTTCTTAAATTACGTTTTTCATTTAATTGTGTGTTCTGGATGTATTTTTGAGTATATACATGTACCTGTATATGTACCTGTATATATACCTGTGTCGTTAATAACGATGTGGATAATTAAGAAAGAGGAGTTTTGTTTCTTGCTCCCTGTCTTGTTACTTGGCTCACAAACATACACACACATAGACACACACACAAACATACACAGACACACAAACACACACACACATAGACACACACACACACAAACACACATGCACACATGCACACACACACACTGCTACGGCTCTGTAAGAACACTACCATGCTCTTTTGTGTGAGTGGGGTGGGGGGTGTTAAATAAGATGAAAATGACAATGGCTGTACTTTTGTTATGTCAGTTGTGTTTCTATAGTCATTGTATCATATTCCACAAGCTTTTTATTCTACAAGATGTACAAGCCAGTCAGTGTATTCAGTGGGGTGTTCAGGAGTCATTAGGTTCTGAAAAATGTCTTGCATTTAAAACATAATGTACTTTTGAATACTTAAGTATTTTTAGATGCAAATACTCCAGTACTTTAACTGAAGTAAAAAATTAACTGAAAAACTTTGAGTATTATTTGACGAGGAGTATCTATACTTAACTCAAGTAGTGAAGTTGTGTACTTTGTCCACCTCTGTCCAAAAGTGACATACAGCTGTAAGCTGTTTGGGTTTGTTTGTCTGCTGAGTGCTTCTCTGCAGTGCTGCAGATGTTTCCACTGGTTAGATGCAGCTCAGGAAGACTGACCCACTGACTGCACTGTGCTGGACTCACTTTGCAAAGAGTAAAAACCACACAGACAGAACAATATCTGCTTCTTGTAAGACCCTGTTTCCTCTCTACCTCACCCAGGTCACGCTTTCAAGTATTCAGCCTAAGTTATTTTATCCAAACAAGCCACCATTATTATTCATGCAGCTGGACATTTGACTGGAGCACATGATTGCTACATATCACTACTGTACATGGAACGGAATGTACAGTTTTCACAACAGAACTTTAGAAAAGCAAAATTCTCATCAGTCCACATCTCTAACCACCACACATCCTAGGGCTCCCATTTATAATGGTACATTTTTGTTTTATTCACATTCTTTTTCATCACACAGATAAACACCATCCATTAATCTTACAGCATGTATCCTGGTCAGGGTGATGGGGACGACACCACCTATATCGAGTGTGATTTAAGGCCAAGACCTTAAAAGGGAGAGTCAAGACTGAGGCTTGTTACAAGAGCAGTGGGGCACAAAACAACAAACAACATCATTATGAATGTAAAATAAATGGATGTATATATAAATATAGGGTAATAATAGAAACAAAAAATAAGAATATATTACATACAGAGGAATATTATAGGAATATTAAAATTAACTTATACACAATCCTTAACTTATACACAATCCTATTGCATGTAACATTATTGCTCATGTGCCAGATATTAGCCTCCCAAAGGAAGCTGCCACACAGGGCATAATGCACTGGCTCAATGCAACACTGCACATCAGTGAATAAGGAGGAACAATATTGCAGATCAGCAGCAGATAGAAACTGTATCAGAAGACAGTGAACAGGGGAAAAGTTCAATGAGCAGAGTGCAGATTATAAAGCCTGACTGCTGTGGGGCCCAATGACCTGCGGTACCGTTCTGTCACACGCCGGGTGTCTGAGTCTCTTACTGAAGGAGCTGCCCTTACGGGCCTCCATAGTCTGCTGGGGGGGTGAGAGGTGTCACATAAAATTGATGACAGCCTTGTTATCAGCCTGCTCTCATCCATCTACTCTACAGTGCCAAGGGACGCTCCTCCCTGATGATGAGAGGAGTCTAAGCATGTGGACATTTGGGATAATGTGAGTTCAGAACTGGATGGTCAGCTGTACGACTTCCAGTCTGTAGGCAGACTCATCACCTTCAGTTATGATGGCAAACACAGTAGTATCACCTGCAAAATTCAGGATCTTCACTGGAGCAGCAGTGATTTGTGTAGAAATTGAAGAGAAGAGGGAGAGCACAGAGCCTGGAGGAGCTCAGTGCTGAGGGTCAGCGTGTCTGATGTGTGCTGTAAGCATACAGATGTCCTGCATTTGTGGAACATTTTGTTTGTGCTGCTGTTTATATGTGTTGTTGACGCTGCAGTCAGTAATTTTCCACTAGCAGTCTCACCTCTGCATTTTACAGGAAGACTGACCGACTGAGAGCAGGGTGTTTGTGTCTCTCTTCTCAGTGAGCGAAAACCACACAACCATCAGGTCCTCAGCTCAGGCCCACTGCTTCACTAGAAAAACCACAAAGGGTATTTTTATCTAAAAGTGGGTGAGCAAGTGAGATGTTATTGACAGCATGAATTTGTCTACTAACATTTTAAATTCAAACCTAAAAAGCAGTATGTCCAGGATGTCAGTAATTACATTTAGTCAGTATGAACAATTTGGGTGCAATAATATAGAATAATGTAGAATTTTGCATAATTCAGTTAATACCAGTAAGATACCGATCATTAACACTATAAGGTCATGTTGCTGAATCTCATTGTTAAAGTTAAATGAATCTACGCATTTTTATACACACAAGACTGTGCTTAGTTCATCTTTCAGTCAAAATCACACAGTGAGGCAAATCTGACCATCTTAATTGTTTTTGCTTGTGTGGAATGGCATCCCATGCAGGCCTGTGCTCTGTGCTTCCTGGGACAGGTCCCACCCTCTCCAGACCCCGATGAGAATTAGTAGTCGCTGGATAAAAGATTGACAAAAGATAAAAATACAAAAGTCATTCTTGCTGTCTAACCTCTGATTACTGCATGACATTTCTGATTTCTGATAACTGATAAGTAGAAAATATGTTTAGTCTCTTGCTTGGTGGTAAGAAAAAAGGAGAACCACAAAGAGCACAGTCATTTTCAAGGTTATTTCTCACTGGTCAGTGTGAAAGGCTGCGTCATTAATATAACGCCGGGCTCAGCACAGTGACTGCACCTGCGCTGCACTGTAGAACACAAGCCAGGCTGCAGACCATCAGCCCTGAAAGTTAAAACAGGACTCGTATGTGTGTCATGTGGTGTTTAATAAAAATTTACAGGACAGAACATAGTGGATTCAGTTTCCTTTGCTCTTACACTCCCAGTCCAAAGTGTGGCCACGACTGCTGTCAATGCATCTGTCTCTTTTTTCACCTTAATTTTTCACCTGTGTTATTCACCTTAATATCAAAAGGCTCCAAAGCAGTACAGTAATGCAGAACAAATATTGTAACTAACAAGGAAGTGGGGAGGTAATGGACAGAAGTGTTGGTTTTTGGTAACTCCACTCCTCTGACCTCCACTGTAATTTTAGGTTCCTTGGAACAATATTGTAAACCAGTCATCACACCTAGGGGTTAAAGTCGACACCAACCTTAAGTTTGACACTCAGATAAGGTTAGTTGTCAAGTCAAGCTTTTTACAATTGAGGCAGTTGGCCAAAATAAAGCCAATTCTTTCTAGGCAGCACTTTGAGACAGTAATCCACTCTTTTGTCACTACTAGTTTGGACCACTGTAACGCCCTCTATGTTGGGGTTAGAGGCTCCACTATTGTTCACCTCCAGAAGGTTCAAAATGCTGCCGCACATGGAAATATGAGCATGTCTCCCCCATTTTAGCCTCACTCCACTGGCTGCCCGTACATTTTAGGATTCATTTTAAAATTCTGTTATTTGCTTTTAAAGCCCTCAGTGGTCTTGCTCCATCTGACCTGTGTGAGCTGCTTCACCCTTACACCCCCACCCGCTCTCTCAGGTCAGCTGATCAGCTGTTCCTGACGGTTCCTAAGACTCAGCGTGAGCTTAGAGGGGATCGAGCCTTTGCAGTCGCAGCTCCTAAAATGTGGAATGACTTGCCTTTTCACATTAGAGAGGAATCCCCTCTGTCCGTTTTTAAATCTCTTCTAATCTCTTCTCCTTCACCTTTGACACATTGTGAGATGTTAATTTTAATAGTAAATCTTATTTTAATCTTAGCCTTTTCTTTATTAATTAATAGATTTTTTTAAATTTTTATTAATGGCCTTTTACTCACATTGAATGTTTTGGTTTTTATTAAATTTCTTTTACTTCGTTTTTAAGTGTGTGAATGTTTTTATTTATTCCTTTGTGCAGCACTTTGGTCCATAAGGTTGTTTAAAGTGCTTTTCAAATAAAGAGCTGGATTGGATTACATTGGAAGATGGCTCAACAAATCTCTTTCACAGAATGTAAAATTCGACAGAGGGCGCAAGGTGACATTCTGTCAGGGGCCCAGAATTTTTAGCTACACCTCTGTGTTACTGTGTTTTTTTTGTTCTAGCCATCAATAACTCTGGAGTTGCTATATCGCCACCTGGTGGTGAAAAGATCAGACAAAAATATGTACACATGTTACCAACAGTTTGAAATTGAAGTGCAGAGTTAACAGGTTTAATTAATCGTCCCCACGGATGCCAGTCATGAAATTTGAGAATTGCAAATTAAAACACAGGAAAAAATCAGGAACACTACAAGATAAAATATTTAGCAAACACTCAATGTGCATCCAGGGTGACAAGGGACAACTGGAGGATGATATGACAATCTGACAGTGACATTCACAGCACTTTATATGTTGCCAAAAACAGAAAAGGGGATTAAAATCAAGAATCAGAAATCATGTATGAGGGTGGGGCTGCTTGGTGGTGCAGTGATTAGCACTGTTACCTCCCACCACTGGGACTCAGGTTCGAGTCTCCGCCTGGGTCACATGTGTGGGGAGTTTGCATGTTCTCTCTTGCTAAATTGGCCGTAGGAGTGCATGTGTGTGTGAATGGTGTGTGAATGTGCCTTGCAATGAGCTGCCCCCCCGTCCTGGGTTGTTCCCTGCCTCGTGCACAGATCCTTCCAGGATAGGCTCTGGACCCCCCGCGACCCAGTAGCATAAGCGGTTTAGACAATGGATGGATGTATGAGGGTGAGTCACAATGACGACAGCTGCTCTGTTGACTTGGTCCCAGGAGTCGTCAGCGTTGGTCTGCCGGGGCCCCCGTCCTGTCTGTGGAAGCACCCGTCTTGTTGGCTGTTCTCTCTGCCTGGGCCCCCTCTCCTGCTGCCTCACGTTTGGGTTGAAGTGGCTCCCCAGTGCTTCTGTAAAGCTCTTTGTGTATCTTAGAAAAGGGCTGTATAAATGTAACATTCATTCATTTATTCAAGGTCCCAGCCAGAAGAGTGCAGTACTACACTGTCCCCCACAGCCTGAATCAGCTGGATGTTATAGGATTAAGACACTTCCTGCATTAGGCCATTTACCCTCAGTGTATTTCCATACCCTGACAGGATGGATGACAATACTATGGCCCTAATTTTCAATACACAGTTTTCACAGGAGTCTCACCCTCATCCACATTCTCTGCATTCCTTATCTCATGCTTCTTTGCCACCCGCATCTCCTCTGCCTGCTTTGTCTCATTTTCCCACAATTGAAACACCGTCCAATTTGTCTCTGTTTTAGTTCTACCACATTAGTCCCTGAGCAACCAGTCTGATCCCGTTCCTCTAATTTCAGATGCATCTGGCTTATCTGATTGGGACTGAAGCTGCTGTTACTAGGAAAACCACATTCGTCCCACTGGGGCAGGTCTGACACCGCGTCCTTCCCATATGTCTCCCATAATTGTTGTACAGAATTTCAGCTGGAGTTCTTTCCCAGAAGCAAGTAATTTCACTTTAGCACCTGTTCAGTAAAAGTCAAGTAGGTCTTTAATGTTATTTTTAACTTTACACAGTTGAGTATAGTACAGTTACAAAAGAAACTGTTTCCCTCGGACCAAGGTGCTACTTAAATTAACAGAAGACTAACACATACCAACCTAGCAACATACTGTATGGTGCATAATGAGCAAAAACTGTGCAAACATTGCAGGACAGTGCAAAAAGAGAGGACAACTGACACCAACGAGCACAAACAGCACAGTAAACCCAGTACTGAGAAGGCGCAGTTTGGTTGTCCAATGAGGTAGCAATAAAAATAAATAAAAGTAACTGTAAACATGGCGACAATAAGATAAAAAATAGTAGTTAAATAATAAAGTGTGTTAATGAGTGTATGTGTGTGTGGTATCAGATTAGTCCCTGAGAGTTCAGTAGTCTGACGGCATGGGGGATAAAGCTGTTTGAGTCTGGCTGTGAAGGCCCGAATGCTCCGGGACCTATTTCCAGAAGGCAGGAGGGTGAAACGATAATGTGAGGGGTGGGTGGGGTCATCCACAATGGTGGTGGCTTTGCGGATGCAGTGTGTGGTGTGAATATCTGTGATGGAGGGGAGAGATATGTTAGGGTTATCTTCTTCTGAAGATGCGCTGGAAACAAACCAGTCTCTGAACACAGAACAACACAGACAGCTGTGATGACGTTTTACTTGCTGCAAGGTGTAGGGAATCCACTTGCAGAGTCTCCGCAGTTTCAGCAAAATGATGGTTTATTGAACAGCAAAAATAATACAATGTAATACAGTGTAGAGACACACCGGGTACTGAAAGGCAGCTCAGATACAAATTGAAGACAGTTCTTCACCCCCCTTTATACCCAAAAAGGCCCTCCCCACCAAGGTGTTGTGTGTAGGTGTTGTGAGTGAATTTACATATAAAGAGTGACCCCCTGGAGTGTGAGGATCCTGAGACAGGGACGGGACAGGACAGGGTGGAGACTTTTATGATCATTGTAATTCAATTCTTATCACCTTATCTTATCCTTATCACCATAGTGGTGCCAACTGGAACCCCCATTCTCTCCCTGGCTTCCCCCATGATCATAAATTCCTAACATTGTCTGCATTCAAATGATCAACCAAGAACCTTGGGACATTTTTACCACTTTTCCTTACAAAGGGAAGCCCGGTCCTGACCTCGAGGTGTCAGCCTCTCAGTCGAACTCAGCCAACTTCGAAAGAGTAACTCCCCTCGCAGTGTCTTTTATTGAGGTACACAAACAGGATATGCAACTGACATTGAACATTGTTTGTCACCATATATGGGGTGGAAATATTCAAGCGACAGTTCTTGAGACGTGTTATTGCTCAATTAAGATCAAGCTGCGGCAGGGTGTTGTTTCTAAGCGTCTAGCAAAATGATGATAAAAAAAGTACATATTTCTCTAACACGATACTCCCAATGATTTTCTCACCTGTCATCACTATCTGTTGTAGGGACTTGTGATCTGAGGCGACACAGTTCTCAAAGCAGACCGTGATGCAGCTGCTCAGGGTGCTTTCAACAGTTCCCCAATAGAGTGTGAGAATGGGAGATGGGCTTTTCTGAGCTTCCGTGGAGAGTAGAGGTGCTGCTGTGCTTTCCTTACTATGGAGCTGATGTTGAAGGACCTGGTGAGATTCTCCGCCAGATGGACAACAAGGAATCTGGTACTCTCTACGATCTCCACAGATGAGCCATCGATGTGCAGCAGAGAGTGGTCACTCTGTGTTTTGTGTTCTTCTAACGTCAACAACCATCTCTTTGGTCAACATTCAGAGACAGGTTGTTGGCTCTGCAGCAGTCCGATAGTCATCACACTTCCTCTTTGTATGCTGAGTCACCGTTTTTATTGATGAGACCCACAACAGTCTTGTCATCTGCCTGATGTTGATGATGGAATTCGAAATGTGCATTGCTGCTCAGTTGTGAGTCATCGGAGTTAACAGCAGTGGGCTGAGCATAAAGTCCTGGGTTCCTGCTACAGCGTCTGAGCAGTTGCCTTCGTCGCCCATAGCTCCTGCGCAGCCCGAGCAGCCGCCTCCGCTGCCCCCTGCGGCCCCAGAGCCCGAGCAGCCGCCGCCTGCTTTGCCCGTAGCTCCTGAGCAGCCGCCTCCGCTGCCCCCTGCGGCCCCAGAGCCCACGCCCGAGGCGCTCCCTCCGCCTCAAATGACTGTGCCCCCTGGGGCTCTTGTTCCTGGCCCCACTCCTGTCCCTGACCCAGCTCCAGACTTTCCTGCCCTAGTCCCCGAGGAGGTCCCGGACAGTCTGACCACCGTGTGTGCCACGCCCCCTGATTATCCACGTGTGCTTCCCTGATCGTACCCAGCTGTGTCCGATTATTTTCAATCAGTCCTGTCTATTTGAGTTCATGTCTTACTAGAGTTCAGTGTCCGTCATTGAAGTCCGTCTGCGTGAGATGTTTCCTGCACCCCGTGTTCCTAATAAATCCCCGTATCCTGCCTGCCTTGCCTGTTTCCTGCCCGTCCGCCGCTCCCGTTAAATGGCGATCGTGACACAAGGCACACGCACATCAAGTACCAATGCAGCAAATACAGATGAACAATTTAGGAGGAATACTAGTCAAAGGAAGGAAGAAAAGCAGCCCACCCTATCTCATGGTCACGGACACAAACATCAGGGAGTGTTATGAAGAAGACATCACACTTAACACCATTGGTTTTATGCAGTGAATTACACCAGAGAGAGTTTTTACATTCTAGCTGTGTTACGTAACATTCCTCAGCCTTCAGGTTTTTTCCACACAATGCACGACATGCAGGGGTGCCAAACAAAACAGCGGAACTGCAGTGTAGCCAATTATTTGTTTCAGTAGTTTTAAGAAAACTAGAACATAAAATGTTTGTTTTACTTAGTCCACAAAAGAGTTTTTACCTATCTTAGTGTATTTTACATCACATACACTCTCGGTCCGTTGTGGAGTCCATCCCACTGTAGTTGGAGAATGCTGCCATCAGTCGCTTGGTGTAGCACTCGCAGGATTTACCAGGCTCCTGTTTAAACTGATGCATCATGCCCCAGTCCATGCGCAGGAGGACCAGTCTCTGAAGGGCTGTCGCATGGTGAGGCCTGTTCTGCCTGGGGTCCAGCAGGTCACTGGCAATGTCCTTCAACTCACAGTGGGCTTGCGTTCATAGTGGGGTACCGCAGGGTTCGATTTTAGGACCACTATTGTTCCTAATTTACATAAATGATATGGATACCAATATATACAGTAAACTGGTGAAATTTGCAGATGACACCAAGGTGGGTGGTGTAGCAGATACTGAATTAGTGGCTCAGCAGCTACAGCGGGATCTTGATTTAATTAGTGACTGGGCCGATACCTGGCAGATGAAATTTAACGTCGATAAATATAAGGTACTCCATCTAGGGAGCAGAAATATAAAGTACAGGTATTTCATGGGTGTCACTGAAATAAAGGTAGCTGATCATGAGAAAGACCTTGGTGTGTATGTTGATGCTTCCATGTCCCATTCTCGCCAGTGTGGGGAAGCAATAAAAAAGGCCAATAGGATGTTGGGGTATATCTCCAGGTGTGTGGAGTTTAAGTCAAGGGAGGTAATGCTAAGATTATACAATTCCTTGGTGAGACCTCACCTAGAATATTGTGTGCAGGTTTGGTCACCATATCTTAAAAAGGACATTGTGGCCTTAGAAAAGGTGCAGCGTAGGGCCACAAAAATGATTCCTGGTCTTAGAGGAATGTCATACGAGGAACGGTTACTTGAGCTAAATCTGTTCAGTCTCAAGCAAAGGAGATTGAGGGGGGACATGATCCAGGTATATAAGATTCTAACAGGTTTGGATGCTGTTCAACCAAATAGTTACTTCAGCATTAGTTTAAATACACGAACTCGTGGCCATAGGTGGAAATTAGCGGGAGAACATTTCAAGCTGGATTTAAGGAAGCACTTCTTTACGCAGCGTGTAGAGTATGGAATAGTCTTCCTGATAATGTAGTGCAAGCTGAATCCTTGGGTTCCTTTAAATCAGAGCTAGATAAGATTTTAACGACTCTGAGCTATTAGTTTAGTTCTCCCCAAGCGAGCTTGATGGGCCGAATGGCCTCGTCTCGTTTGTATAGTTCTTATGTTCTTATGTTCAACTCCTTCATCTACAGTGTCAGATGAGCAAACCTTATCTCCCCCTTGAGGATTTGGACATACCAACATAGGGGCAAGAATTTCTGCTACCTCGTCCTGCTGCCTGAGCGTTTCGCCACGGCACTTCTTCACCGAGAAGGAGGTAGAGTCGGGTGCTGAATGGTTATGATCCTCGTCTGCAGGGGGGAGAGGGGAAGGGGCAGGGGAACCACTGGCTACTCCTCCCTCGGTGGCATAAGGAGGAAGCTGCTGTTTGGGCAGCAATGCTTGGGCAGGAGCCACACAGTTTATTTCTGGGTATCTAATTAGCGGACACCATTAGGTCCCTTCAGGGGCTCCACAGACAAACTCATTGACAAAATAGAATTGTCACAGAAAAATTCTTTGTCACATGCTCAGTCGACATGGACTGTGTGCTATTTACATATTTTTGGCACAAACGAAATCTCATATGCATATCGATGTATCTTTGGCACAAGTGGACCTCCATCACTTTAAAGAGGGTAAACTCTGATCAGGAAATTTACGACGTCAGAATAAACGGATTTTTTAACAGAAGTAACTGACATGCCCTAATAAGGAAATGCATACAATCAGAATACAATATCTGTGGTTTTTAACAGTGGTAACAATCTGATAATGAAAGGAATCAGATCAACATTTCTATAGCATGTAACAGAGCTTGCTCCCCTCCAGAACTCATTGTTCCAGTAGTTATCTGAAATCATCTGCAGGAGCTATTCTTTTATTTGTATATTAAGCATAATTATTCATGAATATTATTGATTATGTTTATTTGTTTAATGTTTTTATTTATTCGTATTTATTGTTTATAATATAATGTTATATAGTATTGCAACACTTGAAACGAGAGGTACTTGCCTGCCTTAGTGATATTTACTATTGTCTAAGTGTATTCCCACCTCTAAGTGTATTCCCACCTGTAGGAGGCAGCAATGGTTGTTATAAAGGTGCTGAGATTACGCGGCTCAGGGCTGAAGGTGCAAAGTGAAACAGTCATTGACCGTATTTGCCATGTGTGATGGTGTCTGCATATCGGCCCTTTTGCGCCAAACAAACCAGTTCAAAGTACTGTGTGTTAAAATATCATATGAATAAATCCTCTCAAGAACTAAACTCAATATCGTATCCTCATCATTCAACGCGTCTGACTTTTGCACCTCTTACCACAAGGCAGTGGATTACATGGGGAAATTACAAACAAGGAGAATTTAATCTGTTTTTCCTCTACATTGTCGTTATTCAGAATATTACAGACTATGAACAAAAACGGACAATGTAAGAAAATAAAAAAATGTGTATGACAGAAAGCTAGAGTATTTTTGCAATGGTGAGCACTAGCTGGTTTATGTACTAGCTCACACTCAAGAAACAGCATAAATGCTACTCATACACAGTTGGGGGGCAGGGGTCAGTCCTTGTGCCTGTAATGAGGTCACCAGATGAAACTAACCCAGCCTCAGCACGTCTGTGGGTCCTTGAGCAAGGCCCTTAACCCCCAGCTCCCTGGGCGCCCCAACAGGTAGCTGCACTTCGCGGACAACTTACTCCACAAAGAGTAAGTTGAGGGAGACATAAAAAACACAATTTCCCCACGGGGATTAATAAAGTCCATCCATCTATGGAATATTATTTAGCACTATATAACGCAGAATATAAGAATTACGATTTTATAAAAAGTATGCCAAATATCCATGATATAATCATTACAATGTAAACATTATAATGTAATCAACACAATGGAACCAACTGAGTATGTATTTGCACCTTTTGTTAGTCTGAGTTTCTGTTAGCTACTTTGTTAGTCCTGAATCTATGAATATTCACATTTTTATCGCGTATATTTTATCACTATGTAAAAGGACAAATATATTATCAACCTTTTAGTGAGACAATGTGTAAACGGCTGAAACTACCAAGGTTTACTACTGAAGGAAGGGATTCACCTGAGTTCACCAAAAGTTCATGGCTGAGTATTTTATAAAAAACCAAGTGGAGCTGCTCGCGCCACTATTATGTTCAACCGAGAGGCCAAACGGTAAAAGAAATGACTGTCAAACTTATCACCTAGGGGTAAATATAAATCTATACAAATATCACCTGCATGCACATTACTTCTTTTACAATAACCAACTCCTGATCCATACTGTTAGTCGTGAAAAAAATAACTATTGTGTACATAGAGGCCCTGTGTAAAAAGATAACTGCCAAGGAAAAGATCAAAAACATTTATTTCAAGGATTCAAAGTTTTTATGGTCATGTACAGTGTACAGTGCAGTTCTTATTTGATTAACTTGAATGTCTTCACAGACAAGACGATTAAACAATTAAAGCAGCGCAACATTATAGTAACTAACAACAAACAAAGCTCACGAGTACTATTACAATATTCATATCATTTATTTAAATTTAATTTTACCAAGTAAATTAATTGAAAAGCAGTTACCGCTTTACCTGCTTCTCGGAGAAATAGCAGATATACAAACGTCATGTATGTAACTAAAATCTTAAGCCAATAAGGGCATAGTTGTGTCGTAATGGAGGCGGATCCAGCCTGTGCAGCCTGCTAAGAGGTGCTGCCTGATGTGTCTTGCTCTCCGCGGAGTTTTGGTACCATGTGACATGGTGACGTAATGCAACGGGCGATAAAAAATATAACCATGATGCATTGCGTCAGGACCAGAATGCATTGCTTTAAGCTAGCGCTGTATGTGGGTGCATGAAGTGGAAAGCACCCAATAATAAACATAACATTTTTTAAAAAATGTTTTCTTCACCGGTGCAGTGAATTTAAATAAAGAGCTATGATGGTGCTGCAAATGGCTTTGCATAGTAGTTAGTAGTAGCATTAGCCGCTGTGTGCGGCATTAGCTTTCTACAGTCCTTACAGATGGTTCGTGTTTTGTCTGTCTCCCTTTCGCCATTTATATTTTCCGCCGGGCACCCGAAATGCTGACACACAAAAGATTCAAAAGTGTCTGGGGTATCGACTATAGTAATTTAGTCAGATGCCGACATATTTACAGCAGCTCATTTGCAGCGCATTCGTGAAACGGCTTTTCGCTCCAACGAGAAATCTCGTCATGTTGTAATATCGCGAGATCTCGTGACACGCGTTTCACTCCCACTTCTTAGTAACAGTCATGATTTGATAAAGTGACAACCTGCGTAATAATTGGTAATACATAGAGTTTGCTATTGTTCAGGCTAGCAGACTGTTATGGCTTGAGGTTAATGGTGCCTGTTACTTGTGAATTTTCACATTTGCAGGGATCTTCTGCCTCGTGAACGTGAAACGGGTAATTATGCTAAAAGAAGAAAAAAGCAGAACTGCAATGTGTGTAAGGCTGGTGCTGATTTTTCAGTCTGAACACAGTAAAATTTATACAAATTACCTGTATTCAAACTTGTATTCTTTATATAGTTTGGTTAATTACTATTTAAAAGTTTTATCTGCGCTCCATTGTATAACTTATATTGGAGACTTGTATGTACTTTTCGATTGGAAATGGTTAGCTGTATACAGGGGCGCCGCTAAGGGGGGGAAAGTTGGGACAATTCTAAGGGCCCACGCCCTTTAGGGGCCCCCAGAGATCTGAATGGGTGTGGTAGGGGGGCCCAACCTCATATTTTGTCATAGGGCCCAAAATTGCTAGCGGCGCCCCTGGCTGTATATACTTTGAATATTTTTATGATTAATTTCTTTGTTTATTTAATTTGGCAACAGATCTGCACTTTTAGCAGTATTGCTGTCAATTTTTGTGAAAGTTGTTACTAAATAAAACAAAAGAAGCAGACTTGTGTAAATCCTATATTGGTCGTGTATTCTTCCTGTAGCGTAGTGACAGCTTTTTGTACGGAAGCCGTGAACGGCTGTGCTTGCAAATATATTTTCTTCTGAATAATTAGAAGGATAAGCATATTTTGTCGCCGCCGCGAGATAGTCATGCCATACACAGCTCTGCTCGTTTTTGTACTGTAACCGTGTTACTTAATTTGCAAATCCATGAATTTAACGTTGACATTAAGTCAACATTGACATTGACAACGTTGACATTAAGTGTTGCACCTATCTAGTGTTTTACCGTGAAGGGCATGTTATATCTTGTCTCTAAGTCGCACTATGGTCCAGGGGAATGCTATGTCATATTAGAACATGTGTCGATGATGTGGCAATATAAATATTTTAGAATACTGTCAGTTTTAGTTTCAGAAATCCATCATTTGAGAAAAAAGGCCAGTCACGACAAATATATATGGAATATAACAACAGAGGTTAGCTGTATTTGTTTAAGTGTAAAGATGCACATAGAAACATGCATGAGCTCATCTGAGAATAAACTGAATGCAATGAAGATTTGTGACTCCTGCTGGAAAATGCGAATAGTGGCAGGGTCTTCAAGCAGTACATTTGTCTGAGAGTCAGTTAATATTAGGAAAGGCACCGTTTTTTTTTTCAATGGCGCTAATTATCAAGAAGGAAATGGAGTACCCCAGTACCTGGTTTACGGGCACTGGAAGCTCCAGTATCAGTCAGACTTTCATGTAAGTATATGTGTGTTTAATGACTTGTGCATGTTTCATCTTTACCAGGGGCAGAGGGGAAACTCAATAAATAGCCTTCTCTCACACTTCCAGGCCTGCAGAACTGAGCATGTCCCCTGGTTTTGTGCATATGTCTGTAGGCTTTGAGTTTTTCCTATGGGGGCTTCAATTTCCTCCCAGAGTACAAATACGTGCAGATCAGTTGCATTGGGGAGTCCATACTGTGATGCTGAGTGGGTGTAGGAGGAGATTGAGAGATGAAACTCCGGATGATTTACTCCCTCGGCTAACTAACCAGAACAGGATCGTACCAATACCAAAATGATAAGTTTATAAATGTTTTTCACTACCCTGATTCATTCAGTTATTTCTGTTTGTTAATTCCATCCCCCAAGCAAATACATAAATAAACAAACAAATATTCAGGGGGAATGTGTCATAGGTGATAGAATCAGTGGATGAATCTAAAGAAAAAAAGTAATGATTTCTTTCTCTCCAAAACACAATGCACAAAACTCTTAAGTTAGGTAAGACATTGAAATTTTATGACAGTAGCATGATGCAGAGGAACAACAGAAGGAAAAATCTAACTAAACCTGAGTCAACTAGGACTAATTACACTAAATTAAGTGGAACACACAAAATACCTAAAACAACTTAATAAACAAGCAAGAAATATTACATTTGATTAACTATACTGATGCCTGAGGGAAGTTCTTGTGCATAATGCAGCAAGTATATACAGCTGCAGAGACACTACACATAGTGCAAATAAATTAAAAAGTATACAGTACACACACTGATTCCTGAAAAATCTAAATACCATGGAATACTAATGAAATACTGATGATGATGATAATAATAGAAATAATAATGAATTAGTTTAGGGTATTATGCAATTGACATGTACAATTAAAAAAGAAATTGCACCAGACATTTCCTGTGGCAAAGAAGGGTTGCTTTGTGCCACATTACTCAAGTCAATTCACTTTATTTTGTATAGTACATTTTCATAGCCTTACATTGTCTCAAAGCACTTTACTTTGTCCCTGCCCAATTGTCCCAGTGAGCAAGATCTAGCCTGAAAAATTAGAAAGCGACATTGGCAAGGATAAACTCAGTCATAGTAAGAAACCTTTGGAGGAACCAGAGTGAAAGGGGGAGCCCATCCTCCACAGGGCAGAAGTCAGGTTAACAAAGTCCTGATTTATATGGTTTATATGGTTCAATTAGTTAAGTCCGGATGTAAATACAGAATAACTGGCAGCAGGGCACACAGGAAAGACGTAAACAGGCAGGAGGGCAGGCAGGAGGGTGGCACAGGCAGGACGTAATGGGCAGGAGGGCGGGCAGGCAGGGCAGCACAGGCAGCCAGAACTGTTTTGCCACTGCAGTTTGTTTTACAATTTCATCTGCATTTGTTCCCCCAAGGTATAACAGCAGCTAATTTATGAACATGCTGCTTTTCAGAAAAGTTTAATTTCCAGGAGCATGACCAGTGCATGCATTTAGTGTTGATGGTTCTTTGTAAAATGGATGTTCTGTACTTTTATTGATCTGTCCATCCATCCATCCATCCATCCATCCATCCATCCATCCATTCATCCATTTTCTAACTACTTCTGATGAAGTTCCGGGTTATGAGGTATCCTGAAGCCCAGGCAATATGGGACAAACACACACATGCACACACATAGGGTATACCTATCCTTATGGGGCCCGCTCATTGACTTCTATTGGATAAATGCTAACGCTAACTATGACAATCTTAACCCCCACCCTGCCCTAACCATAACCATAAGTAACCAAGCAAAATAAAAGAGGTTTTGCATTTTTAGTTTTTCCACAGCAGTCACAGATTTTTATAAAATAGAGTTTTCCTGGTTTTCAGTTTCGTGGTCCCCATAAGGGAAAAAAAAAACAGGTATTTATCACGCTATGGGGTAGGATAGGTATACCCGCTCGCACACACACACACAGACATGCACACAAATGGATAGATCACCACAGTTACTATGGATGTCGATCCTGCAATAATGAGACAGAACTATCATACTTAACAGGATCATATCCCTAGTTCTACATATGCATAATTATATTTAAAAAAGATCCCACGCACCCAGCACATGAGATGTTTGAACTTCTGCCCTCTGGTAAACGTTACCGCAGTATGCATTGCAGAACAACCAGATTTAATAAGAGCTTCTAACCCCAAAGCCATCAGAATACTAAATGCTAATGAACATACGTTTATGTGAAACCCTACTCTCTCTTACTCTCTGTGCACTTTATTACCACAACTGGTATTAAGTTTACTTTTTATTTATATAGTATAGTGCAATAATATAATCACGATTTGTGTGTGAGTGTGCCCTGTGATGGGCTGCCCCCCATCCTGGATTGTTCCCTGCCTCGTGCCCATTCCACATTCCGGGATAGGTTCCGGACCACCCGCGACCCAGTAGGATAAGCAGTTTGGAAAATGGATGGATGGATATAACTAACATAAGACAGACATTACACCTAACAAACAATAAACACGAAATAAAGGAGTGGATACAAAAAAAATGTAATGCAATGACCAGATTTAACACCTGGATTATGTCCCCCCTTAGTCTCCTTTGCTCGAGGCTAAACAGATTCAGCTCAGCTAACCTCTCCTCATTAAACATTCCTCTAAGACCAGGAATCATTCTCCCAGCCAAGCAAGCCTGAGTCCGGCTTCCACTCCCCCGATCCCCAGCAATGTTAACTTGGAAGGGCGTATTCTGTATGCACAACTGAGACAACCCAGGTGGAGCTCAGCTTATCGGCTGGCAAAATTGCCTTCAGGTATCACCCACCCTAGTGAGAGTCCAAGCTAGGGCCGTTCTCAGAACTCACCCTAAACGAAGTCCTGCTCAAAAGTTGTAATGACCGCCTGAGGTACCTGTCAGCCTTGCCCGTAATGAGTCAGTGGGTGTAGCCGGGCTGACACGCTTTTGGGCATCCAATTGCTGAGAACTCCCCTTCGGTTCTGACAAACTGTACGATCACAAGCAGTGACAGCAGAGCCACAGACAAGCTCAACCAACAGAGAGCGAATGGTAAGCACCCAGCACCCGAAGGGCTCAACTGATCACATCCAAACGACTTCCTGATGGGATTGTGTACGTAACTGGTTTACTGTTGTTAATAGTGGTTGAACTTCTATGCAAGTCCCCTTGTTGGGGGAGAGGGAATGAATGAAAGCATAAGGTGAAATAAAACCTAAAATAAATCAAAAAGGTTAAACGGGAATCAAACCAAATGAATTGTGTTTCTTATTCAATTGTAAACATCAATTAGTTATGCAACAATAACCTAATTGGATGTTAATGTATTGTGATCAAACTGATTTAGTCCGTGAAGTTGATTCCTGCTTTCAGGCAAGAACCTGTGTGTCCAATTATGCGTGTTGTATCACCGCAGTTGACCACCAGAGACCCAACTCAGATGTTGTTAACCTACTATGGCGGACCACTAGAGGTGCAATTTCAATGGAGTGGCACTGCTATGGCTTGCCACTAGAAGCGCAATTTCAAAATTGAGTGGTAGTTCTATGCCTGACCACTAGAAGCGCAATTTCGAAATGGAGTGGTAGTTCTATGCCTGACCACCGGGGGCGCAATATCGAAATGGAGTTGTAGTTCTATGCCTGACCAATGGAGGCGCGATTTTGAAATGGAGTGGTAGTTCTATGCCTGACCACTGGAGGCGCAATTTCGAACTGGAGTGGTAGTTCTATGCCTGACCACCGGGGGCGCAATATCGAAATGGAGTGGTACTTCTATGCCTGACCACCGGGGGCGCAATATCGAAATGGAGTGGTAGTTCTATGCCTGACCACCGGGAGCGCAATTTCGAAATGGAGTGGTAGTTCTATGCCTGACCACTAGAGGCACGATTACGAAATGGAATAGTAGTTCTATGCCTGACCACTAGAGGCGCGATTTCGAAATGGAGTAGTAGTTCTATGGCTTGTCACTAGAAGCGCAATTTCAAAATTGAGTGGTAGTTCTATGCCTGACCACTAGAAGCGCAATTTCGAAATGGAGTGGTAGTTCTATGCCTGACCACCGGGGGCGCAATATCGAAATGGAGTGGTAGTTCTATGCCTGACCACTAGAGGCGCGATTTCGAAATGGAGTAGTACTTCTATGGCTTGCCACTAGAAGCGCAATTTCAAAATTGAGTGGTAGTTCTATGCCTGACCACTAGAAGCCCAATTTCGAAATGGAGTGGTAGTTCTATGCCTGACCACTAGAGGCGCGATTTCGAAATGGAGTGGTAGTTATATGCCTGACCACTAGAGGCGCAATTTCGAACTGGAGTGGTAGTTCTATGCCTGACCACCGGGGGCGCAATATCGAAATGGAGTGGTAGTTCTATGCCTGACCACCGGGGGCGCAAAATCAAAATGGAGTGGTAGTTCTATGCCTGGCCACTAGAGGCGCAATATCGAAATTGAGTGGTAGTTCTATGCCTGGCCACTAGAGGCACAATTTCGAAATGGAGTGGTAGTTCTATGCCTGACCACTAGAGGTAACCAAAGATATAGCTAGGCGGTTGCCGACGCTAGATGAGTGACACACACATTTAATGCATGCGCATGCTGCTTGTGGCCTTCTTCTGTGCCTTGCACAGTATAAAACCCCTTAAAACAATTACTGAAGCGAGACGGCGCACGCGTTACGGCGACAGATTTAAATTGTGAGTGCACTATATCTCGTCGCAAATGGTGCTTAACCACGGTGGGTCTCAAGCACAGGAGACTCCCAATTTCTAAATGACACACACTTGGCTCACAGCGCAAAGTTGTGTTAAACTTGCTTTGTCTAAAGCAGGCACACACATACGAGTATGATCCTGATAGGTAACTAAGCTATCGGTCTTATGTCCAAGCGCAACATAATTTAGGTTAGAACCTCATAACAAGTATTCCCGTTCGCTAATAGAGAGATCTCTCCCAGGATATATAGAAACGGAGACACTCGTCCGAATTGAACCTGGAAACAAAGCGCTACATCTGAGAATCTCGTCAGACATAGGGTTAAAGTTTACTGCAGTTTAATACGAAAGAACTACAATGAAATCACCGAAAATAAAACAAAATAATATAACTACTAATAATAGAAATAAAAATAACTATAATAAGCCCATATGATCCCGCTTAAATGCCTTCAGATTGCCATGAGTGCGACTTTTGCAACCAGTTCACAGTAGCGCTTCTTCACTGCACGTTCGGTCATAAAAAGTTTAAATTGTGTGCTCAGAATAAGTTTAAACCTTGTGCCTTGTGATTATTAACCAATTTTTATGCTGAATGGTCGGCTCAAACTCAATTGCGAAACACCGTGAGTCTGTTAATGTGTGACTTAAATGGAACTCATTAATAACCAGTATCACGTAATAACCTGGGTTAGAATAGAAGGCTTGTCCAACGAGCTGCGTCACCAGGTAATGTAAACGATCGGTAGCGAAGCTCCCCTCACGGCCAATGAGAGAGAGTCTCGCGATATTTCAGGCGAATTTGAGGTTTCAGAGCGTAGATCGCACAGGCAGGGATTCTTGTGAGCACTCAATGAACGGAGGCTGAAGTTGTGTAAAAGACATGCATTTATTCCTATAACTAACATAAGACAGACATTACACCTAACAAACAATAAACACGAAATAACGGAGTGGACACAAACAATGTAATCATGAAAATGCAATGACCAGATTTAAAATGAGTAACCTTAAAAGGGAAAATACTGTTCTGCAAAGCAAGCAATTTGTGGAAATACTGTCCTAAAGTAATATAGCAGGTGAATAGGAGTTTAGGTTGTTATAAATGAAAGGAAGTTTGTTTACTTGGTTGCAGAGTGGGGGGGGGGGGTCTTGGCAGTTGGTTGCGGAGGCTGATGAGCTGATGGGTGATGGCACTCAGGGAGGCGCGGTGTTTGCAGCGGTTGTTGGAGTGGAGCCCCTCTGATTCCCTCTCCTGGTGAAGCTTGGGCTTGGTTGCAGTTCTCTGTCCAGCTGGGTCTTCACTGATAGGCTTCAGGAGGGCTTCTTGTGGGCTTCTCTTCTCTTGGGCTGATGTTCTCTGCCTCTCTTCGTGCTGATGGTCTTTTGTTTTCTCCTCCCTTCTGTTTCTCCTCTCCTGGCTTTGTTCTGAGGTGCCAGGTTTTATAGTGTAAAGTTCGTGAATAGGAGTGACCAGGAATTCGACTCCTGGACCAATGGCTGACCATCCATTTGGCGGGCTTTCGGAAGGGGGTCTGTATCAGTCCTTTTGAGATTTATGACCAGAGTGATTTCCCTTGTATTGATGATTTTCGTTAGGCTGGTGTAACTTAGATTTGGAAACTGGAGTGATTTTTCCATCGGTTTGATACCAAACATGCCTAGCAGCCTAGCGGTTCACACCTCATACCATCTGTAATGATTAATTAATGATTACTTATATAATGTCGTTATGTTATATTACTCACACCTTATTTATGCCTCACAATCTATAATTGTAAATATACTGTGTAGCTGCTGGCGCGTTCCAACTAATCTCATTGTACTTACAATGTCAATAAAAACATCCATCCATCCATCTAGGCAGGCCAGTGTCGCCTCCATCCTCTCCTGAAGTCAGTGATTCCTTTGTCTTTGTGCTGTTTAGTGCCAAATTGTTTGCTGAACTCCAACCTATCAGTTTCTGGACCTCATCTCTGTAAGCTGACTCATAAGAACCAAAGAGATTTACAAATGAGAGGAGGCCATTCGGCCCATCAAGCTCCTTTGAGGAGAACTTAGCTAATAGCTCAAAAATCTTATCTAGCTCTGATTTAAAAGAACCCAGGGTTTTAGCTTGTGTTACAATAACAGGAAGACTATTCCATACTCTAACTACACGCTGTGTACAGAAATGCTTCATCAAATTCGGTTTTAAAATGTTCTCCAGCTAATTTCCACTTATGGCCACGAGTTCTGGTATTTAAACTAACATTGAAATAGCCATTTGGCTGAACAGCATCCAGACCTGTTAGAATCTTAAACACCTGGATTATGTCCCCCCTTAGTCTCCTTTGCTCGAGGCTAAACAGATTCAGCTCAGCTAACCTCTCCTCATTAGACATTCCTCTAAGACCAGGAATCATTCTCGTTGCCCTACGTTGCACCTTTTCCAAGGCAGCAATGTCCTTCTTAAGGTATGGTAACCAAACCCGCACACAATATTCTAGGTGGGGTCTTACCAAGGAATTATATTATCGTAGCATCACTTGCCTTGTCTTAAACTCCACACACCTAGAGATGCAATGTGCCTTCTCGCGTGGTGTTCCTGCAGAGGGAGTCTGTGAGTGCTGGAGATTGGGGGAGGGGGCAGTGTGGCTATGTCTGCTCTGTGTTCCTCCAGACGAGCAAAGAAGCTGTTTAGCTCCTTTGCTAAAAGGGCGTTGCTGTAACAGTGACGGTGTTGTTGCCTTTGAAGTTGGTATGTGTTGTATTCCCTGCCACACCCACTGTGGGTTGTTGTATGTGAAGTAGACCTCTATTTTCTGTTTCTCTGCCTGCCTGGCAACCTTGATGCCCCTATTCAGGTTAGCTCTGGCTGCACTCTGTGTTCTTGACTGCGCTGTCTTGTCCTGTAGTATTGTATTGTTGCTCTTGTGTTTATCTTGCACTTTCTCCCTCTGTTGTGCTCCTTTCACTCTGTATAGTTCTATCTTGCCCGCACTTGTGTCATCTTGTGTTGTTTCTGTTTTTCTTCTTTGTCTTGCACCGTGGTCCAGGAGGAACAATGTTTCCTTTCACTGTGTACTGTGTATATTGCTGAAATAACAATAAACCCCACTTGACCACCTGCCTCGATTCATCCTGAAGAGTTTTCCAATGTTGTTCAAAGGTCTGTTTGTTTCGGGTGAAGGACACGCCCCTGGACGTGCTGGATAAGGGGACCACAGATCCGAGTCCTCAGTCCTGCTTCTCCCTTCAAAGCTGAGAGGAAGATGACCCGCCTGCTGGTTCTGGTTTTGGCTTATGGAGCTCTGCTTATCTCCACAGAGGCCCAGCAAGATTACCACAGTCTCCCTGCACTCTACAAGACGGCCATTAAACTCGCAGTCGAAAATGCTCATCAAGGAACCCGTCAGCACATGAATTTCTATAACATCCAGGGCCGTCCGAAGGTAACTGCTGAGAAAGTGTTACAAAAGTGTGAAACTTTCATCATCTGCAAGCTGAGCTGAACTAATGAGAATCACATTGATTTTGATGTTTTAATTTCAATGCATATGATGCTTAATGTCTCTTCACAATGAAAGTGATGGTTGTATATCTCAGCCCTGGTCAATTTTACCTTCTCACAGTTTCTCTCTGAATCTGCTGCAGTCAAGTCTGTGACAGTTTGCCATTTTTTGGGTGATTATTGTTTGTTATATTGCCTTTAAAACAGTTGTAGGCAATTTTGTATATAACGTGTTTATGTGATTTAGATCAGCAGTGAATACATTGACATTGAGATTCTCTTGAGAGCAACAAAATGTCCAAAGTCAACTGCAACAGACCATCGGGCTGACTGTATTTTCATGGACAAGAGGGTAAGTAAAGAGTCACTGTGACTGTGAGCATTGGACATATCAGTTAGCAAATTAATTTAGGTTCATGTTAACTTTTTTGATGCCCTGCGGAGGAAAGTTAGCCAACAATAAAGTAACAAATAGATAGGTGGCCTCAAACAGCCAGTTCCATCACCTTATTCTCAAATTTTAGTAGGTTTACAGGCTTAAAGGCTGGATTACCAGGCAGTTGAAATCAGCCTTAAATGGCAGTGTGGTGTTTTGTGGTGAAAGGGCAATTAAATCTGGTCAGAGCAGGGTAGATGCGCAGTGTGAATTACCCTTTAAATTTACCTCTTTAAATAGTGAACTACAGGACCACTTAGCTTGATCGGAGGACAGTATTTTAATACAGAGCAGTGTTCAGTTAAACGGGATTTGTTGTTCATACTTTTAGATGAACTTGCTTTGTATAATATAGCCTTAAGGTGACCCTGCTTTGGAAGCTCTTTCCTCTAAAATTGTTCTGTGTCATTAAACCCTGCAGTCCAGCAGCTCTGCCTTAAATCTTTAGATATATCTTTACTACACCTTCTCTCACTGTATTTATTGCCCACCACTCTTTAAATACTGTTTTTGTGTGTCTGTGTGTTTTTGCAGCCATTCATTAACTGTAGAGTTTGCAGCAGACGGTCTGGTAATAATCTTACACATCCATCAATTGACTGTGTACCAAACAAGAAAGTGGATGAAGTAAGTGTAGAGAGTCTTAGCATTATGGAAATGTAACAGGTGTGTGAATTGTGTCTAAACATGTGGTTAAACTTTGATTGTGTTTGTACATGCAAAAATTTGATCAGAGTACTGTTTATTAATGACAAGGTTACTTTTAATCTGAACAACAGTGGCAGCACCAGGGAAAAGCTTGGGGGGGGGGCTCTAGCTCCTCCTCCAATGACCATAGTACCCCCACAGCACCCCCAAAATATTGGTTTCATTTTTTCTTTAACTATCTGTAAAATCTGTATATTGTGTAAGACATTTTTGCGGTTTTTATAGCATACTTGTAGTGTATTTTTTCTTCAAAGTACACATAGAGGCTCTGTGAGCTAGACGTTAGAATTTCATATTTTATCATATTTTATCCATGCTGTAGCTTATCGTGCTGTGTGCTTCTATACAGCATCTACATAAGCTGAAAAGCTAAAGCACCCGCTCTAAATAATCTCACTCCCCTATAGCACCTGTAGCATTAAGTCACTGGCGCTGCCACTGCTGAATAAACGACTCCAATCTGACTAAACCGCTTAACTTTTCCTCCCCATGTTACATTTCAGGACAAACGACGTAATATGTGTCCTTCTGATAAACCTCCTCTCAGATCTAAAACTGCCTTGGCTTCCAAGGACACTAAAGAAGCTGAAGGAGACTGTCTGGGCTGTTTCTGATGGCTGATGGTCCTGCAATGTGGACCAGAGGAGGAAACTGGAAGGGAAAATGCTTTGCTTTATATCATGCCCACCCAAAGCCCCCAGTGAGTAAGCCATAGGCGCCGATAGCATGGAAAAACTCCCAAGAAGGAAGAAACCTTGGGAGGGACCAAACTCAAAGGGGGAGCCCATCCTCCTGGGGCCGGCAAAGTGTAGGTGCAGGATCACAAAAAACTTAACGAGAGAATTCGACTGTCCCTCACAAAAACTGTAAAGTTTTAGTGGCTAAATTGCTTTTTCTATGCCTTTTCAAACAGGAGGAGATTTGTTTGGCTATATGTAGAAATTTTCTATACAATTTAGACAGCACAGAATCATTAACCTACTTTAATGAATTTATTTATACAACCACATATTTCACACATTTTGACATCAGTCATGCAGTGAAGATACAGTCTCTTTATTTCTTGACGCCAACCCTCCCCATTAATCCGGGCTTGGGACCGACACCTAGTTGAGCTGGCTTGCTCCCTTAAGTGGCTGGGTTAGGCTAAACTATGTACATATTTATAAAGACTACAATAAATTTATAAAGACCTCCCTAAATATGTAGTCTAACAAAACGCAGTTTAAAGAAGGTAGCCTACCTGGTAAACAAAGAAATTAAAAGGCCCACAGCATATAATCGGGCTATATTCCAAGCAGTTTTTAAGAACGTAACCTACATGGCGAAATTGAATTACTTTCTGGACCAACAAACGCAACCAGGCATGAACATTATGCACCTTCCTAGTCTTGATGTAAGTCGTCCTACAGATGAGGACGTTAGGCAGCCTTTAGATCCGACCCATCATGCACTGCAGTTTTTTGCAAATTCCTCAGACGGAAAACCATTAAATACCTCTTCTATTACCTTATATTACCTTATATTCATGTAATAAATATACAAATATCAATTAGTTGGAAATCAGCCAGACAGACGTAATTACTACAAATGGTTTCCACTGTATTTGTGACTCTGAGTGCCGCAGGCTTGGATGCAGTGCCGCACCATTTTGTAAGGCATGCACTGGCCAATCATGTAGCACTTCTCTCAGAAATATTAATGAGACATCACCTACCACCCTGCAAAAAAGAAATTTGCCGCTTGTCCCCCTGCACATGAGCCAACTTGGCTGCGTCAACCAGCGGAGCTCCGGAGCCTCTGGAGAAACACGCGGCAAAAAAGGCTCGCATGCGGTCTTCCAAAGTTTGGGAATACTTCAGTCATGACACCTTTTCTGCGCCTCTACTGTAGCTGGCGTTAATGATGCTGTTTCAGCCATTTTATATTTTCTGTTTACTTATTCTGTCATGTAAGACTGAGACAAATTATCGTTTACGACAATTCTTACACACTGTAGCCTGACTTGCTGACTTAAGTAAGTTTAACTATAAGCTACCTTTGCTAGTGTTTGTGAATAACATGTTTCTCTAGTTATGAAATTATTCCATGTTTTAGCATCTGTTTCAACATTAAAGTCAAATTGGTATACTGAAATATATAAAAACTATTGAACTATTAACTTAAGTCTAACATAGAAAATCCTACTGAATCTCTTAAGATTTTCCTTTTTTGTTAATGCACTAATGTTTAAGAAGTGTCTTAATAAATTGAATTTCAGATTTGTGTGTGGGTGGGAGTGGGTGAATTGTATTAAATTCATACATTCATTCTTTTGGCTCAGACATTACTGACCTAAAACAAATTGAGGCATTGGGTAAGTGCTTAAATTAGCTACTAAATGGCAAAAAATATTCTAAATATCACATTTTCCATTCTTCGGTATAATTTTAACGAATCACCTATGCTGCCAAACATTAACGCATAGATTGTCACAACACTCTATGTTTTAGTTCTTCTTTATGTGTATAGGACGGTGTGATGGTTCTGGTGGTGGGTGTGGCCGACGCTGCTCGCGATGTTTGGCTATGCTGCAGTCCCAGGGACCAAGTTGGAACACATTTCCACCTTCAAGCTTAGGTGGAAAAACGGCACCGAGACCCAGCAGCAGGACAACTTCACTTGTCCAGACAACCAGCCCTGCTTCATCATTGAAGTAAGCCCTGTGAACAGGAGCGAGATGTACTTCTGCAGTGGATGTTATAGCGGAAAGAACATCCCCATCCTCACGTCTGCCGGAGTGCCCCCTCAAGTGGGTGTGTGACTTAACTCGATGGATGAATTGGACAGAATGTACTGTTACTAGAGGTCGACCGATATGGGTTTTTCAATAGCCGATGCCGATATTTAGGAGTCAGGGTCAGGCGATGGCCGATATATGCTGCTGATTTTTTTTGGCCGATAATTGGACGTTTTCCCCTCTATTTGCATGGTAAAATATCACACTAATAATAACAAACGATACACAAAATTTCTCAATTTAGCATTTATTGAATACTCAACTTGGAAACAATAACACATTTATAAACAATAAAAATAGCAGCATCAGAATCTCTGTTAGTGCACAATATAGCAGCAAACTCCTCATGTTTGACGGAAGGAAATTTGTAAACAATACAAAAAGGAATAAGCATGTTATCTTCAGTTGTAATCCCACTTCCAGTCCCTGAGTCTTACTCACCACACTCATACTTCACAGCAATCAGACAGCAGTTAATTAACCAGAAGAGAAAAATGCAAAAACACAACAGAACTTGTAAATAATAACAAACTAATAGACAATAAAAATAGCAGCATCAGAATCTCTATTAGTGCCAAATATAGCAGCAAACTCCTCATGTCTGACGGAAGGAAAATTTGTAAATACACAAAGGAATGAGCACATCTTCAGTTTTAATCCCATTTCCAGTCCCTGAGTCTTCCTCATCCCACAAGCAGGCAAGGCATGTCACCCCGGTTGTGTGACACTTATTTTATATAATAAAATAAGTGCCCCCTGCGGCCCCAGAGCCCGAGCAGCCGTCTCCGCTGCCTGCAGCTACCGCGCCCACGTCCGAGGCGCTTTCCCTGCCTGCAGCTCCCGGGCAGGCGCCCCCTCTGCAGCCTGCAGCTCCAGTCCCTGGCCCCACTCCAGTCCCTTCTCCCCCTGTGACTCTGGTACCCTCACCCCGACGAGCCCGACCCCGGCCACGGGTCCTTATGTCTGTGTCCCATAAGGGGAGAGGACACAGACGCACGGCTGGGGTCCCACCCGCCCAGCCCCCTGGCTCGCCCTCCCTCGCCGGCGCTAGGGCTTAGTCGGCGCCTGCGGGTCCTGGCCCTCCGGGTCGGCTGTCGTCTGCGGGTCCCCCTCCGCGGCCTCGTCGCCCTGCCTCGGTCCCTCCTCCGGCGTCTTATCGGTTGCCTGCGGGCCCCCCGACGGCGGCTCCTCATTCGCCTGCTGGTCCTCCCGCTCTGGCGTGTCGGAGGACGTCGCCGTCTGCTGCGGCTCCCCCTCTCTCCTTGCCCTCGCCAGGGTCCCTTCCAGCTCCTTCGTCCCCTTCCCTGGTCTCCCCTCCGACTCCCTCCTTCGTCCCTGCGTCTGTCCCTCACCCCATCTCCTCGGCCCCTCCGGCTCCGGCCTCCCGGCCGCCTGCAGCCCTTCCGGCTGCCTCCCGTCGCCCGCTGGGTCTCCCTCGGGCTCCTCTTGGTTCCCCCTCCTTCTCTCCCTGGCCTCCCGTCTTTGTCCCTCCTGCCTCTGCTCCCCCTCGCTTTGTTCCTCCTGTCTCTGTCCCTCCTCTCTTTGTCCCTCGTCCCTCTGGCTTCTGCTCCTCTTTCCCCGATGTTCCCTTCGTTCACTCCCGGTCCTTTTGTCCTGCCTGTTCCCTCCGTGTCCCCCTTTCTGATCTGTTTCTCTGCCTTTCCTGTCTTATGTCAAGTCTTGTCCTGGCTCCTTCCCCTGTGCCAGTTCTGTCTGTCCGTTCTGTTCCCTGTCCCTCATTAATGAGGTTTTATATAGATATACATATATGCCCGGCTTGTCCGCTCCTCGTGTGTGCCACGCCCCCTGATTACCCACGTGTGCTTCCCTGATCGTCTCCTGCTTTGCCCGATTACTTTGATTAGTCATGACCTATTTTAAGTCCTGGTCTTACCTGTTTGCCCTGTCCGTCATTGTAGTTTGTCAATGCCTGCGTTCCGTCCTGCTCTACCCGCTCCGTTTCCCCGATTAAAGACCCGTTTTCACAAACACAAAAAATTGGTTCAGATAGGCGACGGACAATCTGATTGGCTCAGATAGGCGACGGACAATCTGATTGGCTCAGATAGGCGACGGACAATCTGATTGGCTCAGATAGGCGACGGACAATCTGATTGGCTCAGATAGGCGACGGACAATCTGATTGGCTCAGATAGGCGACGGACAATCTGATTGGCTCAGATAGGCGACGGACAATCTGATTGGCTCAGATAGGCGACGGACAATCTGATTGGCTCAGATAGGCGACGGACAATCTGATTGGCTCAGATAGGCGACGGACAATCTGATTGGCTCAGATAGGCGACGGACAATCTGATTGGCTCAGATAGGCGACGGACAATCTGATTGGCTCAGATAGGCGACGGACAATCTGATTGGCTCAGATAGGCGACGGACAATCTGATTGGCTCAGATAGGCGACGGACAATCTGATTGGCTCAGATAGGCGACGGACAATCTGATTGGCTCAGATAGGCGACGGACAATCTGATTGGCTCAGATAGGCGACGGACAATCTGATTGGCTCAGATAGGCGACGGACAATCTGATTGGCTCAGATAGGCGACGGACAATCTGATTGGCTCAGATAGGCGACGGACAATCTGATTGGCTCAGATAGGCGACGGACAATCTGATTGGCTCAGATAGGCGACGGACAATCTGATTGGCTCAGATAGGCGACGGACAATCTGATTGGCTCAGATAGGCGACGGACAATCTGATTGGCTCAGATAGGCGACGGACAATCTGATTGGCTCAGATAGGCGACGGACAATCTGATTGGCTCAGATAGGCGACGGACAATCTGATTGGCTCAGATAGGCGACGGACAATCTGATTGGCTCAGATAGGCGACGGACAATCTGATTGGCTCAGATAGGCGACGGACAATCTGATTGGCTCAGATAGGCGACGGACAATCTGATTGGCTCAGATAGGCGACGGACAATCTGATTGGCTCAGATAGGCGACGGACAATCTGATTGGCTCAGATAGGCGACGGACAATCTGATTGGCTCAGATAGGCGACGGACAATCTGATTGGCTCAGATAGGCGACGGACAATCTGATTGGCTCAGATAGGCGACGGACGATCTGATTGGCTCAGATAGGCGACGGACGATCTGATTGGCTCAGATAGGCGACGGACGATCTGATTGGCTCAGATAGGCGACGGACGATCTGATTGGCTCAGATAGGCGACGGACGATCTGATTGGCTCAGATAGGCGACGGACGATCTGATTGGCTCAGATAGGCGACGGACGATCTGATTGGCTCAGATAGGCGACGGACGATCTGATTGGCTCAGATAGGCGACGGACGATCTGATTGGCTCAGATAGGCGACGGACGATCTGATTGGCTCAGATAGGCGACGGACGATCTGATTGGCTCAGATAGGCGACGGACGATCTGATTGGCTCAGATAGGCGACGGACGATCTGATTGGCTCAGATAGGCGACGGACGATCTGATTGGCTCAGATAGGCGACGGACGATCTGATTGGCTCAGATAGGCGACGGACGATCTGATTGGCTCAGATAGGCGACGGACGATCTGATTGGCTCAGATAGGCGACGGACGATCTGATTGGCTCAGATAGGCGACGGACGATCTGATTGGCTCAGATAGGCGACGGACGATCTGATTGGCTCAGATAGGCGACGGACAATCTGATTGGCTCAGATAGGCGACGGACAATCTGATTGGCTCAGATAGGCGACGGACAATCTGATTGGCTCAGATAGGCGACGGACAATCTGATTGGCTCAGATAGGCGACGGACGATCTGATTGGCTCAGATAGGCGACGGACGATCTGATTGGCTCAGATAGGCGACGGACGATCTGATTGGCTCAGATAGGCGACGGACGATCTGATTGGCTCAGATAGGCGACGGACGATCTGATTGGCTCAGATAGGCGACGGACGATCTGATTGGCTCAGATAGGCGACGGACGATCTGATTGGCTCAGATAGGCGACGGACGATCTGATTGGCTCAGATAGGCGACGGACGATCTGATTGGCTCAGATAGGCGACGGACGATCTGATTGGCTCAGATAGGCGACGGACGATCTGATTGGCTCAGATAGGCGACGGACGATCTGATTGGCTCAGATAGGCGACGGACGATCTGATTGGCTCAGATAGGCGACGGACGATCTGATTGGCTCAGATAGGCGACGGACGATCTGATTGGCTCAGATAGGCGACGGACGATCTGATTGGCTCAGATAGGCGACGGACGATCTGATTGGCTCAGATAGGCGACGGACGATCTGATTGGCTCAGATAGGCGACGGACGATCTGATTGGTTCAGATAGGCGACGGACGATCTGATTGGCTCAGATAGGCGACGGACGATCTGATTGGTTCAGATAGGCGACGGACAATCTGATTGGTTCAGATAGGCGACGGACAATCTGATTGGCTCAGATAGGCGACGGACAATCTGATTGGCTCAGATAGGCGACGGACAATCTGATTGGCTCAGATAGGCGACGGACAATCTGATTGGCTCAGATAGGCGACGGACAATCTGATTGGCTCAGATAGGCGACGGACAATCTGATTGGCTCAGATAGGCGACGGACAATCTGATTGGCTCAGATAGGCGACGGACAATCTGATTGGCTCAGATAGGCGACGGACAATCTGATTGGCTCAGATAGGCGACGGACAATCTGATTGGCTCAGATAGGCGACGGACAATCTGATTGGCTCAGATAGGCGACGGACAATCTGATTGGCTCAGATAGGCGACGGACAATCTGATTGGCTCAGATAGGCGACGGACAATCTGATTGGCTCAGATAGGCGACGGACAATCTGATTGGCTCAGATAGGCGACGGACAATCTGATTGGCTCAGATAGGCGACGGACAATCTGATTGGCTCAGATAGGCGACGGACAATCTGATTGGCTCAGATAGGCGACGGACAATCTGATTGGCTCAGATAGGCGACGGACAATCTGATTGGCTCAGATAGGCGACGGACAATCTGATTGGCTCAGATAGGCGACGGACGATCTGATTGGCTCAGATAGGCGACGGACGATCTGATTGGCTCAGATAGGCGACGGACGATCTGATTGGCTCAGATAGGCGACGGACGATCTGATTGGCTCAGATAGGCGACGGACGATCTGATTGGCTCAGATAGGCGACGGACGATCTGATTGGCTCAGATAGGCGACGGACGATCTGATTGGCTCAGATAGGCGACGGACGATCTGATTGGCTCAGATAGGCGACGGACGATCTGATTGGCTCAGATAGGCGACGGACGATCTGATTGGCTCAGATAGGCGACGGACAATCTGATTGGCTCAGATAGGCGACGGACGATCTGATTGGCTCAGATAGGCGACGGACGATCTGATTGGCTCAGATAGGCGACGGACGATCTGATTGGTTCAGATAGGCGACGGACGATCTGATTGGCTCAGATAGGCGACGGACAATCTGATTGGCTCAGATAGGCGACGGACAATCTGATTGGCTCAGATAGGCGACGGACAATCTGATTGGCTCAGATAGGCGACGGACAATCTGATTGGCTCAGATAGGCGACGGACAATCTGATTGGCTCAGATAGGCGACGGACAATCTGATTGGCTCAGATAGACGACGGACAATCTGATTGGTTCAGATAGACGACGGACAATCTGATTGGTTCAGATAGGCGACGGACAATCTGATTGGTTCAGATAGGCGACGGACAATCTGATTGGTTCAGATAGGCGACGGACAATCTGATTGGTTCAGATAGGCGACGGACAATCTGATTGGTTCAGATAGGCGACGGACAATCTGATTGGCAGATTGTCCGTCGCCTATCTGAGCCAATCAGATTGTCCGTCGCCTATCTGAGCCAATCAGATTGTCCGTCGCCTATCTGAGCCAATCAGATTGTCCGTCGCCTATCTGAGCCAATCAGATTGTCCGTCGCCTATCTGAGCCAATCAGATTGTCCGTCGCCTATCTGAGCCAATCAGATTGTCCGTCGCCTATCTGAGCCAATCAGATTGTCCGTCGCCTATCTGAGCCAATCAGATTGTCCGTCGCCTATCTGAGCCAATCAGATTGTCCGTCGCCTATCTGAGCCAATCAGATTGTCCGTCGCCTATCTGAGCCAATCAGCTTGTCCGTCGCCTATCTGAGCCAATCAGATTGTCCGTCGCCTATCTGAGCCAATCAGATTGTCCGTCGCCTATCTGAGCCAATCAGATTGTCCGTCGCCTATCTGAGCCAATCAGATTGTCCGTCGCCTATCTGAGCCAATCAGATTGTCCGTCGCCTATCTGAGCCAATCAGATTGTCCGTCGCCTATCTGAGCCAATCAGATTGTCCGTCGCCTATCTGAGCCAATCAGATTGTCCGTCGCCTATCTGAGCCAATCAGATTGTCCGTCGCCTATCTGAGCCAATCAGATTGTCCGTCGCCTATCTGAGCCAATCAGATTGTCCGTCGCCTATCTGAGCCAATCAGATTGTCCGTCGCCTATCTGAGCCAATCAGATTGTCCGTCGCCTATCTGAGCCAATCAGATTGTCCGTCGCCTATCTGAGCCAATCAGATTGTCCGTCGCCTATCTGAGCCAATCAGATTGTCCGTCGCCTATCTGAGCCAATCAGATTGTCCGTCGCCTATCTGAGCCAATCAGATTGTCCGTCGCCTATCTGAGCCAATCAGATTGTCCGTCGCCTATCTGAGCCAATCAGATTGTCCGTCGCCTATCTGAGCCAATCAGATTGTCCGTCGCCTATCTGAGCCAATCAGATTGTCCGTCGCCTATCTGAGCCAATCAGATTGTCCGTCGCCTATCTGAGCCAATCAGATTGTCCGTCGCCTATCTGAGCCAATCAGATTGTCCGTCGCCTATCTGAGCCAATCAGATTGTCCGTCGCCTATCTGAGCCAATCAGATTGTCCGTCGCCTATCTGAGCCAATCAGATTGTCCGTCGCCTATCTGAGCCAATCAGATTGTCCGTCGCCTATCTGAGCCAATCAGATTGTCCGTCGCCTATCTGAGCCAATCAGATTGTCCGTCGCCTATCTGAGCCAATCAGATTGTCCGTCGCCTATCTGAGCCAATCAGATTGTCCGTCGCCTATCTGAGCCAATCAGATTGTCCGTCGCCTATCTGAGCCAATCAGATTGTCCGTCGCCTATCTGAGCCAATCAGATTGTCCGTCGCCTATCTGAGCCAATCAGATTGTCCGTCGCCTATCTGAGCCAATCAGATTGTCCGTCGCCTATCTGAGCCAATCAGATTGTCCGTCGCCTATCTGAGCCAATCAGATTGTCCGTCGCCTATCTGAGCCAATCAGATTGTCCGTCGCCTATCTGAGCCAATCAGATTGTCCGTCGCCTATCTGAGCCAATCAGATTGTCCGTCGCCTATCTGAGCCAATCAGATTGTCCGTCGCCTATCTGAGCCAATCAGATTGTCCGTCGCCTATCTGAGCCAATCAGATTGTCCGTCGCCTATCTGAGCCAATCAGATTGTCCGTCGCCTATCTGAGCCAATCAGATTGTCCGTCGCCTATCTGAGCCAATCAGATTGTCCGTCGCCTATCTGAACCAATCAGATTGTCCGTCGCCTATCTGAACCAATCAGATTGTCCGTCGCCTATCTGAACCAATCAGATTGTCCGTCGCCTATCTGAACCAATCAGATTGTCCGTCGCCTATCTGAACCAATCAGATTGTCCGTCGCCTATCTGAACCAATCAGATTGTCCGTCGCCTATCTGAACCAATCAGATTGTCCGTCGCCTATCTGAACCAATCAGATCGTCCGTCGTCTATCTGAACCAATCAGATTGTTTTTCTTACACAAAAAATTATTCCGTTTTCAAAACACTTTTGTGCAAGAAATGCTCCCATGAGCCTGTGTTTAGTGCCTACAGAGGTCTTCTTTTTGCCACTGGTACAGGAGAGTACGGGTCCCACCTTGCCACAGCCAGGCACCTCCACGCTATCGACGGGCCGCGGAATCTCGATGGAGCGCACGTTGCCGTACTTGCAACACTCCTCCCGGATGTCCTCCAGGATCTCCTCGTAGTCCTCGTCGTCCACCAGCTCCTCGGGCATGACCATGTTGAGGAGGCACAGCACCTCCGTGGGCATGCCGGAGCTCTGCAGCCGCTGCAGCCCTGGAACCTGCAGCGTCACCGGCGTCTCGATGATGGCCGTCTGTCCCGGGGGGCGACAAGAGTGTCAGATACCCCCTGATCGTCCAATCGTCTCGAGTAACAGCGAGAAATTTACATGGACCCAAATAAACCCAAGAAATAGGGGCATTAAGCTTCCTGGGAGGCACCCAGGAACCAAGTTGGGTTTAGGACATCAGAAAGGCGGCAGCCGAGGGCAAATACTCACAGCGTTGGCATTCTTAGCCCCCACGCTTGCCCGCTGGACGATGAGCTTCTTGTCTCCGAGCTGCATGCCATTGAGTCCAGCCACGGCCTGCGGGATGCATCCCACACAAGCGTCAGCAATTCCATCCGGAAGCCCCGAGTCACCCCAGACCTTCCAGCTGCTGCCCCACCTCACGCACCTGGTCAGTGGCACTGATGTCCACGTATTCACAGAAAGCATAACCCTTAGACAGTGACGTGGCACTGTCCTTCACAAGGTTGAAGGCCTTAAGAGGTCCGAACGACGTCAAGAGTTCCTTCACCTGGGCAAGAGGAGGAGACGCGGGGGGGCGATTAGCCCGACAGTCCAGGCACGGCGCCTCGCTAGAAATGCTAATCTTAACTGTGGGAGAAGCAGCATGTTAAACTTTGCAAAACGACATGAGGAAACAGTGAAGACATCAGGAAAATGGCTTTATGACAAGTGGCTCGACATTACGGTGCAACACTAGAGCTCAAAGCCCCCTGTGCCCTTTCTGCATGACTTACTTACTGGGAGCGTACAAAAGTAACTATTTTGATTCTTGTCAATGAATGATAACACAGATTCCCCCCCCCCCCCATCCTACAGCATATACAACACAACTGAATTCCTAATCAAGTTCTCTGATAATTCCAACTACGAATTTTGAAATATGGACCGAGTTGCATCTGATTTTAAGGGCCACAATAATTAAGCTAGATGGTATATAAAAAAAAAACTAAATAAAAACAGCTAATTATATGTTAAGTGTTCCATGTATACAATGTGGAGGGGGGGGGGCGACTCGGCAGAACACAAACCCAGCCGAATCACTGACTTCCTGTTCTTAAAACCAAGAACCACATTGGTGCAGTTAATTAGAGGGACAAAGCCTACAGGAGATAAACTCACAGGTAAAGCTAAGAGCCGCCACAGGGTCCTGCTAAAGGGGCCACGGCTTGAAGCCAAACAGGACGAAATAGCTCTGCTAACATCATTCCTCACTTATTCTACAGGAATCTACTGTAAAGCCGCATTAACCACTGACTTCAGAAAGGAGTCACCTGGGACACTGGCAGCCACAAGAGGGCGCTACCTCCTACCTTCTCTTAGGGGCAAAAAAAAAAAAAAAATCAAATTTATACCCTGTGATCAGCATAATAAGTCTCTCCCCAGCCTTCAACCCCCAAAAAAAGGACCCCATATGCTTAAGAGCACTCCAGGACAGAGCCCCCCCACAGGGGCAGGCCGTCGACAGGGAGGATATCCGTGCGAGGGACGGAATGTCTTACTTGCCTTGTGTTACATGTTGGCATGGCAGCAGTAGGTCAGTACTACTGAACAAATTATGAGCGAAGACTTAACGATCTTACAGGCCCCTAGCTGGGGACAAAGTGGGGAACAAAAATGAAAGAGCTGTAAGTATCAAAGCGGTAGCAGGGACTGCAAAAAAAATGTAAACACCAGGATACAAGCAGCGGTTTCCATTTCACCTGTCTATGGCACATTTACTGGCTTTGACGTGAAATACATTAACAGTTCTGCTGGATTCAAACTCTCTCCCCCCAGTGCTGCTTTGGTACAGCCTTCCTCTTGACTTGGATTACATGTGACTCACACTGGATAAGAAAGATTACGATGACAATCCGAAAAGGAGGAAAAAAATCAAAGAAAAACAAACTGACTGCACTTCTCACTTACCTTTCACTGAAACCGCGATCACTATCTTGTGGGCTGAGTCTTGCCATTTTTAACAGTTTAGGCTAAAGTGAGTGGGACACCGGAGCTCAAAATGTTACAATGCAGGGGTGGACGCAAAACGTTTTGCGATTAACTTTTGCAAAATAAATAGGTAAACTATTAAATGCCTGTATGGATTATGTCTATAATGGGCCGATTTCAGTGGGGTGGCGATATAGGAAGAAAAAAAAAAAATCATAAAAGATGCTAATGAGAAGTAGAAAATGTCTAAAATGTGACCCTTTCAACACTTTCAGAGTAAGACGACCTCATCTGTGCATGTTGTTATGGTAATATTATCCATCACTGACGTCATAACAGAATAGGGCATGGGGCACGATGTGAAAACTCCAGTGAAGCTGATAATCGTTCACCGGGAAAAAGGTCCGAAGTATTTTCTGCCTTTCGAGCGACACAGCAATGTAGGGAACGATTCTTCCGCAGCTCCCCATCGCTGTTAACGGGATGTGAAGTCATCGTTCTCAGTGTGCGGACATGGACGTGAGACACGGCACGTCTGCGAATACTGAAGCGTTTGGGGACTTGGTCGATCTCCCCCACATTTCAAGCACAGTCTATGGTAGTGTTTCCCAGCCCAGTCCTCGGGGGTACCCCCCCGGTCAGTCCACGTTTTTGCTTCCTCTCAGCACACCTGTACCAGGTATTCGGTGTTCCTGATTGGCTGGGAGCTAGGAGGGAGCGAAAATGTGGACAGTCGGCGGTTCCCCGAGGACTGGGATTGGGCAAACACAGGTGTACGGCAATGTGGAGGTATTCGTCAGTTAGGTGACGCGCAGATGACTCGATTTTAAATTTTCATGCAGCAAAACGACGCGGCTGATTCATCCGACTAACACTCAGCAATTAACCCGATATACAAATATTCCAGGGTACCCAGCAACAGGCAGCACAGGGACTGGCTACGTGACTGGTTTGGCAAGCCGCCAGCTGTAAGGCACGTTTCCCAAAGCCTTTGTTGCTAATAAGGTTATTTGCTAACAACATTAGATAACAACTGAATGGTTCCAACTATGCAAGTCGATAACATGAGGTTTTGGGAAACGTACCTTTTACATTAGCGGGGTCTCAATATCTTCATAATTTACAGCTGGATAAACAATGAGCGTAATGTAACTGTCAACTCATTACCTACATGTCTAATAAATGTTTAATAAATCCCATGAATATCTTTAAAAAAAAAAAAAAAAAACCTCAAATGTGCGGCTATTTTCAGCAGCTAGCTTTAAACATGATGCTGACATTTGACCCCCCAGTATCTTGTAATGAATTTTAAGCGGTGAGGTAACTTTGACAGGCTTTCTTTTCCTACTAATCAGTTACACAGAGACGAGTGTTTATTTTATGTATGTATGTGCGTGCGCGTGCGTGCGTGCGTGCGTGTGCGTGTGTGTGCATGCCTGCTTGAGTTCCACGTGCAGCAGTGGGACAGAAACACAGGAGGGTTGTGGGTCGGCTCCCCGGCGACAGAGACTGAGGGCGGGGTACCTGATCGTCACTGAGATAGTTGGGCAGGCCTCCGACAAAGAGCTTGTGTGGCGAGTCTGGAACCACGGTGGAGACGACCCCTGCAGACAGAGCGGCACGGCGCCCAAAGCCGGCCGATCACAGCAAACCGTCAACATGCCGGATAATGACCACGAGCAAACGGCGCGAGTGAAATAAGCCAACTTCAAATCAGTATGACGTCGTTATCTCCTATATAATATCAGATAAATGTAACTCCAGCAAAAAAATACCTAAATACTGGGGCAGTTTGACGACTGTTTTTTGTCTCTCCCATCTTGCTCTCCATGGGAGATGCTGACACATGCAGCACCAGTCAAAAGTATGGACACACCTGCTCTTAATGCATTTGTCTCTATTTTAGCTGTTATTCACCTTATAGTAAAAGGCCTTTGGGCATGGAAGTTATGCATATGAAGTACTGCAAAGACAAAATTTTTGTCTCTTCAAAATAGGAGCCATTGGCTTCGATGACAGCATTGCGGACTCAACCAGCTAACATATGTACCCACCTGGACCGTTTCTCCAACAGTCCTCGAGTTTCCACAAGTTCTGCGCGCAAGCTGGCTACCTTACTCTTACTCTCATCCAACTGATCCCAAACCAGCTCTATAGAGTTTAGGTTGGGGGGCTGTGGGGACCATCTCTTTCCTAGTTCACAAGGTAATAAGCTACTTGCATAACCTTCAAGGTGGGCTTTGGGTCATTATCTTGCTGAAAAACAAGTCATTTTCAGTAGGTGTGTCCAGAATTTTTAACTAGAATAGGAGCCAGCAACCCTAGAACAATTTGGGGGTTAGGGTCCTTGCTCAAGGGCCCAGTGGTGAAATCACTCTGCCAACCCTGCCAACCAGCAACCTTCTTTTCATGGGCAAACATCACAGAGCCACACAACACCCCTATGTTAACAGTAAGAAGTGAGTGACTGAGCTGTGTGTGTGTGTGTGTGGCTCAGCTGGTTAGGATGCCAGCGTTATCATCAGAAGATCACTGGTTCACATCACTGGTGATCACACCACTGGGCCGGCGAGTTTGCTCTAGGGACAGGCTGACCCTGATTTCTCAAAAAAAAAAAAAAAAAAAAAAAACATTCTTCACTTTGGATAAAACTGTCTGCTAAATATTTACAACATTAAGTAAATAAAAGTGAAAGTCTCCCTCTTTATATGACAAGACATCCGCAGCTTGCGAAGGACAGTCAGTCCGTAACGAGTACAAAAAACTGGCCTTGCCGATCGGCTCTTCAAAGGTAAATAAAGATTAAGGTTATGACGGCGACAAGCAAAACGGACCTGGTACGTGGAAGGCGGGCTGCTCTGAGATGCCAGGCAGGGGGCGATAGTCGTGGGGCCGCCTGATTTTTAACGACTGACCCTGGAAAATGATGCCGTCGAAGGCCATTGCCTGCGTGGTCTCATCCACGGACCGAAACTAGGGCAGAACGAAGAACGTCGTTAATCAGGGAAGGCTGCGGTCTCCGCCTGGACACAGCAGCCATTAGGCAGGAAAGACTCTTACTTCAAGGAAGGCAAAGTTCTTGTCCTGGTTTATCTGAACAGCGAGGACGGGATTGGTGGGACCTTGACATAAGCCAGCCAATCGCATTTGGGTATTGAAGAAATCCGCCATGGCCTCCTAAAAAGACAGGCAGACACACTGAATGAAGACAGGCAGACGTCTGAAGACATCAAAACAGGCAAACGAGAAAAAAAATGACTGACAAGTCTAGTACATTTATCTATTTATTTTGCGGACACTTTCATCCAAAGCAACATACATTTCATTGAAGAAGCAGGACCAGACAGTTCCTAGAGCAAATAGTGCTTAAGGGCTGCGCTCGGGGGCCCAATGGTGAAATCACTCTGCTGCCCAAGGGATTTGAACCAACAACCTTCTTGTGACCGGCTCAGTGTCCTAACTCACTGAGCTACACATGACACCAGTATGCATGACAGAAGGCAACGCGGGACTTTGCCTGGACTCACCTCCGTCAGGCCGAAGGGGATGTTGCCGACATAAAGCCGCCTGGCCTGCCGGGTCATCTGGCTGCCGACCATCGGCACCTGGGTGGGCGTCACTGCCACGCCGCTGGTGGTGGATGTTGCCAGTAAAGCTATCGTGGGGATCTGCCCTGCAGCTGTGGGGAGGAGAAAGGGCTTCAAGACCCCAACCAGGGACGGCCAGAACATCCGGATCGTCGCCTTCATTTGCTTCTAACCCCTAGGTTTAAGCTCTCTTCACACTGTCTGAAATCATCCCAAGTGTTATTCCCTCTTTGACCAGCAGGGGGGAGGAGGGCACTCCAGAATAAATGCTTTCATTGCAACCAATATACCATAACCTTGCAATACTGAACTAGCACACATGGAAGCGTCGCATCCAAACCTTGCATTGCCTTGTACTGCATGGGGGTGATGTGCTCGAATCCCGGAGGGGGAACATCCCAGTACTTGTATGTCCTTTTCTTACGGCTTCTCCGAGGAGAGTAGCTGCCCAAACACAAAACAGAAGGTTGTTTTCCCCAAACAATACAGTGTAAACACTCAGAATCTGGCAAAAACAAACAGATGGCAGAATGTTTACATTTAACTTTGGATCGCAGGCAGTTTAAGGTCATGAGGGTGTGACCATGCGCCACTTTTTAGGCTGGCTTTGAGGTCCCATCGCTATGGCGGGGGCTACTTATAAACGCCAGTTAAAATTTAATATGGGTACAGTCCCCCTTCCCACCACGAAGAAACCAATTGGTTGATTGTGAAAGAAACTTGTTAAGAGGCCTCAAACCATGCTAGATATCAGCTTCAGTGCCTGTAACCGGGACCGTGAGGGGGGGTACCTGTGCTTCTTGTGCTCGCGTGAGCTGCTCCGTCGGTCACGACCCTTGCGGTCGCGGCTGCTGCTGCGCTTCTCGTGACTCCGCCCCCTGGAGTCCTTGCTCCAGCGGCGGTGCTTCTCGCCACGGCTCAGAGACCGGCTGCGGCTACGCTTCTTGTGTCGCTCCTTCTCCCGCTCTGGGGGACGACACCGTGGTACCAGTGAGACGGTGGGCGGAGCGACATGACTGCCCCCCTACCATCCATTTCGATAAATCCAAGATGTGTAACTCAGAGGGATTATGAATGTGTGTCCGGATGGTTGTGGGTTTGAAGCCCATGAGTCACAGAGTAATCATATTACCAACTTCCCTGGGGTGCTGGATGCTGACTGACCCAGCGCTATGCCTTAAAAGTCACTTACGGAGACCAAGATGTGGTACGGGGTCTAACTCCCCAGTTTCCTCACCAGAATGAAGCACCTCCATTCAATTCACATATTCAATCACACCCTCCTGAAACAAACACACCCATCTCTCAATGGCTAATAATTTCAAGGGCACAAGGACATCCCCTTGAATGTCAGTCTGTTGTGAAACAATAAAAACATAACCAGACTAATTAATGATATAGGAGCACAGTGGTGAGTACAGTTGCCTCACGCCTCCGAGTCTGGAGGCCTGAATTTTGCCTCTGCTCTCTGTATGGGGAATTTGCCTGGAATAGGCTCCAGGGGAGCCTGACTAAGATAACTGGTTGGACGATGGATGGGTAATTAATATCGTTTCAATCTGACAGACAGCACTTTATTAAACTAGCAATAAAATATCACCTTTCTATCCCAGCAGGTCCTTCATATAGAAGCTTAAATAAATCCCTGAAGGTGCAGTTTTCAGTGAAGCATTTAAACGCAGGTGCTGCTCGAGGAATCAGCTTCATGCATCAGTTATAACAGCGTTACGGTAATGCACCGCTGCAAAAGTACAGACACGGAGCGGCCAATGCATCTTACGTAAATCGGTAATAACCAATTACCGCAATCGCAGGCATAGTCAGAGCGCAGATATGAATGACTGGAACTGCTAGTTTATCAAACACGGCGGCACTTAGTGCTCGTCTAGCCGAATCAGGTCGTTTCGAATGACATTTTAGTGATTTAGTGATAAGGAGCTGATATGACAAGATTGCCATTTGATAGGTACATAAATCAATCCTACTTTCGACTCCGTTGTAACGCATGTTGTATATTTCAGTTGCGTTAGTATGGCTTAAGTTTATTCAGTTTACTGGATTCTCTGCACTTTAATGAAGTTATATGTGTATTGTTATATAACTGTACATCATTGTTAGTTACTGCTATCCGCTGTAAAGGTAGATACAGGTGCAAGACTTTGCAATAACGACCTAAAAGCAGTTGTTATGATTCCAGGGAACGCGGCTGATTTTTAGAGTCTATACATCATGAAGAAACGGCGATCGTGTGAGAAAGACTTATTCTGTACGGATGACAGGGCCAGCATTTCGGACCCAAGGGAAAGGCTATTGTGCATCGGAAAGAGACAAAATCATATCATTATATAGAAAACTCGTCGTAGTATTTAAAAACCAAGTAACTAACACTGTTATTAAGTGCGGACTTTAAATCAAGTGGTCGCGGTCGTTTTTATTTGCATAAAACTTTAAACGTGATCTTGAAAATATAACGCTTGCAACAAACATCCATGCATAGTGTGTTACTGCGAATGAAAATACGCGGGTCACAATTTATGATCCAAGTGTATAATGGTAAATAATTAAATAAATAAAACCGCAGGCTTTCACATCGAGTGCACCCCAATAACGTTTCATTGAAATGTCCATGTTATGTACGCCGGGCACTGATGGATGCAGGCCTAGCGATCTCTATAACAATGCCAAGCAAAGAATGTCACTGATTTACCAAAGCGGTCAGTTTTCGGGGATCCTGCGGCAGCTGGGAGAAGAAGAATCGGGCAGGTTTCAGAATCGGCGAGCGCTCGGATAAAAGGCACCGATTTCCCAGCCGCGCTTTTCTTTTCGGAACCAGCAGAAGTGCCCTCCGCACCATCCTCGGCGCTAGGACACGCCGGCCACTTTATTACCCTAAAACAGGGAGCATACACCGATCTTCAAAGCCAAACTTACCTTGCCGATTTTCGCTTAACTGCTTCTCAAACTCATCGAAATCGGACATTTTTCAGTCCGTACTAAAGACGTATTGCAAAATAAGCAGAGGTCCAACAGTAGGCCTTTGAATGGGCTACAGGCTGCATTGGGTTCTGCTGCTTTTTCTTCCGAGTCGCCTGCCCCTCCTCCCCCGAAGTCATCGGCTCTTCCTCGGTTGTATCACACACAGGTTCGGAAACATTCGATGCGCATTACCGTCCCCTCCTGCACTGGAGGGTTAAGGACAAACGTGATTATATCGAACCAAAATTGAAATGTGCAAGTTGACTTTCCTAGTTATACGTCTTCATTTTTATTCTGGGTTTAACAACCATGAGTTTATGACGTATTTTACATGATTAGTTGGCGACTGGACCTTATTGTTTATATCTCTTATTAAGGATCCATCCATCCATACATCAATTATCAAAACCACACACTTACAATCCGAGTCTAGTTTCATATGCTGCGCTGCTGAGCGACCCGCAGAATATTATGCATGAGTACAAGTCACAAGCCCCGTTTCCACTAACACGGGGCCGGTTCTAGCTTGGTGCCTTTTGAGACCGAGGCAAAAAGATGCAGACTCTCCCCGTCGGGGAATCGAACCCCGGTCTCCCGCGTGACAGGCGGGGATACTCACCACTATACTAACGAGGAGATGTACGCGCACTACTTTTACATCTTCAAGATAAACAGCGGATGACTACTAACATTTGCGAGTAATCAATGACTGAGCTTCATGTCATGACCATGGTGCTCAAGAGAAGAAAAAATACATAATGTACGTCCACTGATACCAGAACAACCATATAGCTTTATACTAAGACGATGATTAAACGGAAAATTCCTTTACAAAACACTGCCACAAAATCATAGTTTCCAATATTACATCGTGCAACGGGACACAGTGTAAGTACGTGAAGTCGGTAATTAAATCAAGAAAAAAAAGTGAGAGGAAAAGAATACTTTTCTATTATCATATTTTTCTAACTGGCCAAACTGAGTCATATTTTGATTATACACACTAACAGAAAAACAGTGCAAATCTCCGGTAGTCCGTTTCACTTGCGCTCCGCTATGGGGCAGTAACAAGCAGAGCTTAAGTGTGGAAGGAAAAAAAAAACACAGGACAGCATCAATCCCAACTTCACAAACGCCGGAGATCGAGATGCTGTAAGCATGACAATTAACATCTTTATCCAAGGGAACAGCTGCAAGACACAGATGCCGCGCCTAACAAAGGTAGGATCGATTCCGAAGGTTCAGGCATTTACAGACGCGGACTCTTCTGGAGTTGATTTTTTTCGGGAGATACGCATCAACTTCAAAGTATGAACCGCATTATATCTATATCTGTTATGACGTTGTAGCTATTGATACTGATGCATCACAAAAATAATTTAAATGTTTTTTCATTCTGACATATGTTCGTTCGGACGAGGATTTTATTATATGAGATAAGTTTTAAATGAAAACTTTTTTTAATCTATATGATTAATTCTCGAATCTAAGCCAGACTTCACATAAATCATTCATTCATAAATATAATGGAACATACAACATCCAGTATCCATGAAATTTATGATCAGGCTATACGTTTGTGATAACAACAAAACAACACAACATGTATATTTACAATATATGGGCCTATTGTTTAATATTGCCTCCAAATTATAGCCAGACAATAACGCAATAGGCCGACATCAAACTATTTTCATGTAAAACAAAAGTGCTGGCAGTTTGCTTGTGCTTACAGACCCCGCCTTGAGCCCATCCAGAAAGATCCCAAAAATAACCGACAAGCAAAGGTTGTAACAATCTGAGCATGTTTAGTTTAATGTAATCAGGAGCCGAATTAATAACGCGAATAAATGATCAAACCGAAAGTCTGTAGTCGGGAATATCCGATAACGTCTTTGACGTGCAGTTAAGATAGTCAGAGGAAAAACCTTGTAGTTTACTTATATATATGCCTAAATATATGAGTGTGTCTCTCCGGTGATTTAATGATGAATATAACGATTACATATCAAATCACATTAAGCAATTATTATATTACTAGGTTGAACGTTTTCACTATGTCTGTCGTCACCTTGATTTCACGATTTTGACTATTCTTCTTATCCCAGATTGAACAAGTCATTGTGGCGATGCAAGATCCCGACATGGGGATAAAGATGAAGAATCAAAGACTGTTAATCACAGTGATTCCACATGCGATGACAGGTGCACGATACATATTTTACTTTTTAAAAATAATTTTTCATGCCGCCCGGGTTGTCTTACACCCCGGCCGTGCAGTGTCCCGGGGGCCGGGTCCTAATGGTCATTTAAGCCCTTCCCTTCACAGGAAAGCCCATACATCGGCGGTCTTCGGGAATCCTGTGCATTAAGACTGTCATCGATCTCCTTGCGCTCATATTTATTTATGTAATTTATTTATCGAGTTCAGCGTTTTTGATTTATGACGGCTTAATGCATTTCTCGACTCTAACTAGATGCCTTCCTCGCTATGCCTTCCCAGGAAATGATATCGTGGAGTGGCTAATTCAGAAGTACTCCATCATGGAAGAAGGTAGGGCCGAGAAGTATGTAGGGAAGCGTTACCTGGTGCTCTTATGTGAGGTTAATCGATTGTTTTTTTCCCTTCGTGACGACGATGGCGCCCCTGCTGGCGAAAGACGTCATCAGGTTTTTTTTTTTTTGTAATAAAATAACAGAAATAAACGAGTCTTTTGAATAATAAATACAAATGAAGTAATAGAATTTGTCATCCATACAACAGATTAGCCTAGCTGCATTTATGTGTAAGCATATGCAATTCACGTGTCTGACAGAAGCATGTTCTGTTCCATTGATATTGCTGAGCCTGTGAATTAATAAATGTCAGAATTGAGCTTGTCCATAACATAGACACCCCATTCGCCTGAAGCTTTTGGGATTTTCTTCCCCTGGCGTCAATTTATCTGCTGAATTATTTATCTTTCTGCTGAGAGGCTATTAGTACAAATAATCTGTAGGCCAGTCCCGAGTCGCGCCGCTACGCATGCTGAGCTGTACGGTTTGATAGTCCCGATGCAAACTTCGCTGATAGCCAGAGGCAGTCAGTCATGCCTGGAGAAATATCGCTATCCGTCTCCCTCATTATGCACTTCTGCAAGACGCTGTTGTCCTGAATTCCCGGGCGATGCAGATGAGGTTTTAAATAGCAAGGGAGCAGATTTCCCTGATTTACAGCCCAGATTGGAAAAGAAGTCGGAATGGAAAGGAGGGGACTTTTAGGCAGTAGATGGCAGATGCATTAACAGACTTGAATGGGCAAAAAACCTGTTGCCCCCGGTAAGCAGTTACCCCTCCCTGTAAACACTAGGCTTCCCCCTAGCAGCGCTGTTGCTGCGCCGGTCTGAAACCCCCGGGAGCGCCTGACTGCCAATGGCCCGCGGAGGCAGCCGGAAAGTGGAAAGTCCCAATTACTCGTAATTAATTATAGTTCCGATGAGGAATGCACCATCCCCGCGGCTTATTCTGTGCACCATGTCAACGTTTTTTCCAGTTACTTGCTATACCGTAAAATAAAATATAATATGCCTACTCAGTTTCTAGTTATCGTGTGTTCTACTGTATTCCACTGACAAAAATTTAGAGAATTACTATGCCTAAATCTGGGCTACGAGTAGTGGATTTGTTTGAGCTTTGAGTAGTTTACGTGGAAATGAGTGACCACTTTGTGTGTTTTCAGAGGCACTTCATGTGGGGAATCTGATCGTGAAGCACGGCTACATTTACCCCCTAAAGGACCCCAGGACGCTCGTCCTGGGGCCCGACGAGACGCCGTATCGCTTCCAGGTAACCTAAAACCACGGTTTCTTCAGATGGAGGGCAGCGCGAGAGGGTGGTGGCCATGTGGGGGGGCACGCATATCGAAACTATTCGTTGGAGAGACTGCGGAATTACCGTGTAGGACAGTATTTCTCAATCTGGTCCGGGCTCCAGAGCTGAGAGGGTGCAAAAACGTAGACTGTCTGGTAGGGAGCTGGGAGGGAGCAAAAACGTGGATCATCTGTGTGTCGCCGAGGACCGGATTGGGAAACACTGATGTATGAGAACCAATGCCAGTTAAAGTAGCAAAATGCCTTCCACCCCGCCTTGTCCCTGACATGTTAAATCACAAAGCACCTTTGTCACGCTGCTTCTGAATAGTTTCAAATGACAGCATCTCCTTTTTGCTAGACTCCGTACTTCTGGAGCTCTCAGCAGTGGCCAGCCTCCGAGCTAGATTACGGTGATTACCAATTATTAATCATGTGCTCGCCTATTACATCATTACTTCCCTTTACTAGAATAATAGAAAAACACAGTTTCTTGCCATGTCTTTCTTTTGCTCTTCTAAAGCGATTTATTTGACTAAGAAGAATATCAGAAAGCAAGGGCAGCTGATAGACTATGAAAAGGTAAGAGAAAATTTTTATTTATGTACATTTCAATGCTATTCTTATTCGCTGGTCTGAAGCATTGCTTGATGAGATCATGTGATAGCTGAATGCTCATGGGAGTTTTACTTACACAAAATATTATGAGGGTAGAAGGAAAAATGATTGGTTCAGAGAGATAACCAATTAGATTGTACATGAGGTGGATCCGAGCAACTAGAGGAGGCAGGAGCAACCAATCAGATGTCTTGGTCCTGCCTCCTCTGCAATCTGATTGGTTATCTATCCGAACCAATCATTTTCCTTCTGCCCTCAGAACATTTTTGTGTAAGAAAACCTCCCACCAATTATGCACATAGTAGGATCGCACATAGACATCCACCAACTTGCCGCCATGTTGCGTCAGGGTCAACGCATTTTAGGTTCTCATCAGTAAGAGGGTTTGTGAATCCGACACTGCCAGCTGATATCCTGGGAGGGGTTCGGCCTGTGAGTCATAACGTGAACCCATGCAGCAACGCAGCCAGCCGTGCGACCTGGCAATGTCGCATTTAAACATCGTCTCCGCAGGACAGCTACAACATGTTGCACAAACGGATCAACCACACCTGGGACTTCGTGGTGATGCAGGCGAAGGAGCAGCTCAGGTAAACCCCACCCCAGCCCGGGAATACTGTCGCATCGAGCTATGAAATCAATTTCATAAATGCACACAAGGGGACAGATGAGAATGGATGAATAAATCTCGTATTAAGAGGATGATGATGTTACCTAAATTAAAAAGTAACATGGTGTGTGGTCATAATTTCCCTCCTATCTGTTAAATCAGACCTCAGCCTAAACACTAGAGTCGGAAAATCCATTTCTAAGTGAAAAAGGAAACAGAAAAATGAAAACCCTACCTTGCAGTTCAGTGATTACCGCTATATGCTAATTACCCAGTATGCTTTCTGACTCTCCATCGACTGCTCTGCTCCTACCAGGGGCAGCCAAACAGAGGCGCAAGGCGGACCGCATCGTGCTGGAATGTCAGGAACAGGCCTACTGGCTCGTCAACAGACCGCCAGTAAGCACCTCCCCCGAAAACCCCTGACTCCCTACATCTGCCCCGGCGAAAACCCAGTATGCTGTGATTAGAGTAAAGCACACACTGGGTAAACCTGAACTCAATGCACCTTGGCAGCTCGAATATCGCCTCAGGCTGGGGGCGATTCTAGGATTTTTTTGAGGTTGTGGGGCAGAGTGGTGGCTCTGGGCCTAGGGATCTGTGCAAGCAAGTGGAAGGTTGTTGGTTCAAATCCTGTGAATGCCCAGAGTGATTCTACTCCGTTGGGCCTTTCAGCAAGGGCCTTAACCTGCAATTGCTTTGTCCTGGGTATGACATTAATCTACATGCAGGCCTGTTAGGAGATCCTTCAACTTACAGGGGAAACTTGGCAGGATTGGCAGGAAGGCATAGGCAGGGTCCCATTCCCCCACAGAGAGCTGGGGGGTTGTGCAGTTCTCTCCCACGACAACGGGTTTGTTCAATGAAGGAAGGCAAAGGAAACATCTGTAAGGACATATGGAACATTTCCGGTATAATTTTCGATCTCCGTCATCTCCAGAGCATTGAGCTCAGCAAAATTCACGGGGGGGGGGGGGGGGGGGAGTTTTATCTTCGTTAAGTAAGACACACAGAGTGTCTCCATGCATACTTTGTGGGGGAGGAATATATCGACTTCAGGGCCTGATAACCCACTACTGCTTCAGTGTGATCATGAAATATTTACTTAGCTGGGAAGAAGCCTATGTTCTGTGGGACGAGAGCTTTCAGAAGACAGACAGGACAGCAGGCTGCGGGAATGAGCAACTGCACCCTCGCTGAGTGTAATTTGGAGTTCATGAATAACACAGGAGAGTGGAGAATGAAAGTGTGGGACAGGAGCAGAGTGTGGTGTGTATCTGGCTTAATCCCGGCCGTCACTAGGGCCCCTTTCTGCTGGGTGCGCAGCATCTCTCAGGGCTAATAAGCATCAGCGTTTATGTGGGCCATTATCCCCATCCGGGGCGGCATCAGGAGGTGGGAATGGCAGCCACGCAGCTGCGGATCACATCCTAAATTCAGCTTATTTTGCAGATGTACCTTTTATTGAGACTAGAGCAGTTGGGGGTTTAGGGACTTCTCTCAGGGGTCCAGTGGTGATGTCACTCTGCTGACTGTGGGATTTAAACCGGCAAACCTTCCAGTCATAGGCGGCGACTGCCAACCCGCTCAGCCACACACCACCTTCATTGATGAAACCCACCGTTTTGACGCCAATTAGACGGAAACACAGTTGAGCCAAAAACCACGCAGCGTAGGGCCCCCCAGTCAGGTGCTGCTCGTGTTTAAAAGGCAGGGACGCTCTGCACTCTGGTACGGCCAGGTGGACGGGGGAAGCTGGGGGGGGGGGGGGATTAAAACCAGCAAATGACAAAATGGCCGCTTTGCCCGAGAAACACGAGACGCATCGCTAAGACTGGTGATGCTTGGATCTGGGAGAGAGGAGTGCGAAGGGACTGGGAGACGGCCTGAAGCTAAAATGCAGACATGCTGTGTTTGCGTCTCCCCCCCCACCACCCCCCCACTTGTTGGGCCTTTTAAACGAGCTGGAAGAGGATCCCACCTCCGGAATACCGGATCCATTATCTGACCTCTATTCCTGCGGCTCAGGCTTAATGCTGCATGTTAGCGGAGAGATAATGGATGTAATTGCAAATAGCAGCGTAATAATTTGCCAAATAGTCTCTCTGCTGTTAAGTCCTGAGCTGATCTGAAGCACTTTAATTGGGATTTAAGGAAACCATGTTAAATCAGATTGCATTCAGTATCGACATTTGGTTAGTTTATTCTGTAAAGCAGGGTACCCCAGTCCTGATCATGGATACTGTGTCACCGACTGGCCCTCCAGGACCGAATGGTCCTTTTGGAAAGCTGTCACACTGTCCCCTACTGGGCAGTGTCGCCATGGGCTGTACCCAGTGGCATCATGGGAAATGTGACCAGTAGTGCTAAGGGGTATTAATGCAGCGTTAGACCGGCGTCAGTCTGCTTGAGAGAAACGAGCTCACTCTTCATCTGAAGTTCAGCTAAGGATTTCTCACCCTCTGATTTTCTGCAGCCGGGAACATTCAGCGTTCAAGAACAAGGCCCTGAGCGAAGGAACCGGCACAACTCCCGAGTCCAGCTGGTCTGAGCTTTTTATTAAGCATATACATTTTTTCCGTAATGCCAGTACCTGCTGTTTATCGCCTCTGTCAGTCACAGGACCGGATCCGGGCAAACAAGAGAGCCGCTCGGGGCCTAGATAAGATCAAAGTCATGAAGAAAAAATATGTATATTAATATCTATATATATATGGCAGCTATAGGCAGAATAGGCTGTTGCCTTGGGCCCCCAAATTACCCAAGGAAGTGAAGTGATAATCAGTGTTTTTGGTGGGAGGGCATCCGAGGGAAGCTCGTGTGTGAGTGTGACAGCACTTCGTTGTGCTCATCTTTCTGTCTCACTTCTTCCTCACTTCCTGCTCTCGTTTTCCATGCTAACGTAAGTACGTCAGCAGTCCCACAATACATACTCGTAATAGTGCTATATTATTCATGGTTTCTAGACTGGATGTCTGCTTAGTAAAGCCAGGAGCTGAGTGTGAGCAGAATTCCTACTGTCTGATTCCTTGCATGTGATTCGCTCGTGGGAGTTTTACCCTCACAAAAATGTTCTGAGGGCAGAAGGAAAAATGATTGGTTCAGAGAGATAACCAATTAGATTGTAGAGGAGGTGGGTCTAAGGAACTAGAGGAGGCAGGAACAAGACATCTGATTGGTTGACCCCCCCCCCTCCTCTAGTTGCCTGTATCCACCACTTCTACAGTCTGATTGGTTATCTCTCTGAACCAATGAACCTTGTGCCCTCAGAACATTTTTGCGCAAGTAAAACTCCCATAAACATGTGGCTTATATCATGTTTAGAGACGGTTTTGTTTCTTCCTTCTTTACAGAACAGAACGCGGACTACTACAAAAGAGAGGTAAGCCTGAAAGAATTTAGAGTGAACCTATTTCAGCTGATGGGATGGTTGCCAAGAACAACCAAAGAGGGTGATTAAGTGGGCTCTTAAGAATGCTGTCATAAGAAAATTGCTTCGGAAGGATCTACATCTGTGTTGTCGTTTTCTTTTGTTGGCTCTCAGATATTGACAAATTCTGTTTAAAGGTACAACAGCATGGCTCTTATCAGGGCTTGGATGTGTACCATGCTGTGCCTTTTTTCTGACTCTTATATTCCCCGTGTGATTTTTCATGGCTCCCGACACCAGATTGAACACATCAGGAAATCCCTGGGCCGCTCGAGGGTCAAGTCCTCCATCTGCCTGGAAAGGTTGGATAACAGCCTCCCCCACCTACCCCCCCCCAACACCTGTGATTCAGCCTCAGTCCCAGCATAGCTGGGGGACCACTGGTTCGACACCAGTCCACATTAGTCCCTAACTGGGGGATATCTCTGGGTATTCTGTATACTGTGCCTCTGATTGGTGGGGGGGGGGATCTATTTCATGTTAATTCTGACAAAAATGCTGGGGACTGCTCTTTGTGAAAATCTAACCTCGTTATTTCGTTCTTTCGTCCATCTGCCCATCCATCTTTCACCATAAATCTCAGAGTCACACATATCCTGGATTAATGATGCCTAACTAATATTGAAACCGGTTGACTATTAAACTGAATTGAACTGTATTTAACTGCAAATAATTACTTAATATTGATCAGAAGGTCGCCGGTTCAAGCCTGGCTTCAGCACACTTGTGGGTCCTTGAACAAGGCCCTTAACCCCCAGGTTCCTGGGAGCCTCTACGGGCAGCTGCCCTTTGCTACCAAGCTTTCTCTCACCTATGGAGAGCAAGATGGAGGAGATGAAAAGAGAATTTCCTTATAGGGTTCAATGACGTATAATCATTTCGTCACCATTTCGAGCTCCAGTTTGCTGGAATATGCCAGCATTGAACCTGAATATTTGATGACTTGCAAGGATTATAGAAAGTAGGACTAAAACTGGGAATGGCTGGTCTTCTGTGTTCAGCTTCCTTAAGTTCAGCGAGCAGTACCTGAACCATGACCCCATGATGCAAGGCTGCCCCCCCAGCAACCCCTGGATAACAGATGACACGGCACTCTGGACGCTGAATGCCGACATGTGAGTGTGCGTTACCGCGCCCCATCCTGCCTCTTCAGGGCCACACCCCCAGAGGTGACTGTCGTCTCTTCACTTCCACGCCTCCTGGTGCAGGGTGGAGACACCCACCAAGCTGCGGGTGGAACGATGGGGGTTCGGCTTCACGGAGCTCCTTAGGGACCCTCTGGGACGGTGCAAGTTCAGGGAGTACCTGGAGAAGGAGTTCAGTGGTGAGCAGCATGTAGACCCCCCCGCCCAAGTAGATCAGCTTCATGGAGGCATCGTCAGCAAGTAAGAATCATATTCATTATTTGATCACTGCGGGCCTATTTGGGCAGTGTGTGACTCAGCAGATTGGGATTCATTGCAGGAGGTCATCAGCTCAAATCCCAGAGTCAGCTGAGTGACCTCACTATTGGGCCGTCGATCAGTTACTCCAGGGACTGACTGACCCTGCCCTCTCAAAAAAAAAAAAAAATAGGATCTAGCATCTGCTAAATTAATAATCATGATCCCTCTATGAAAGGCAATTCTCCTCCATATTGGCATCGTGATGAGCGCCTCCTGCAGGTAGCTGATGCATGCGCTGTTTCATTCACAGTGGAGAACCTCTGTTTCTGGGAGGCCTGTGAGGACATCCGGCACGGCGAGAGCGCTACGATCCCGCAGAAGGTGGAAGAGGTCTACAAGTGAGTGCGACCTTGTGGCCCAGTGGGACAGTTTGCATCCCAGTTGAATTTAGAGCAGGCCCTGATGTGGCACTTGCTTACTCCCAGTGGGACTGCAAAGCTCAGGCTCATCACTTCCTTCCCCCCAGGCAGTTCCTGGCCCCGGGAGCCAGCAAGTGGGTAAACGTGGACAGCAAGACCATGGAGAAGACCCTGCAGGGCATGAAAAGCCCACATCGTTTTGTCCTGGATGACGCCCAGATGCACATCTATTTCCTGATGAAGAAGGTAGGAGCATTAACTGTGCACAGCCATGAAAGTGGATGACAGCTTCATTAAAA